>NW_028118225.1:0-41127 GCF_965113295.1 Leuciscus leuciscus | reverse complement strand
ATATTTTTTTTAACAAAAAGTGGTTTAAACTCATGTATCTATATATTCATCTATTCATCTATCTATCCATCCATCCATCCATCCATCCATCACTCCATCACTCCATCCATCAATGTAACACAGGCCTAAAAAACATTCACTTTTTCAAACAAAAACATTTTTTTTAACAAAAACATTTTTTTTAACAAAAAGTTGTTTCAACTCATGTACCTATCTATCCATCCATCCATCCATCCATCCATCCATCCATCCATCCATCCATCCATCCATCCATCCATCCATCCATCACTCCATCCATCAATCTATCTATAGAAATAGACACTTACCTGTCAGCATTGGTGCTGTTTCAGCACTCGTGCTGATATGCACGGCAAATGCAACCATTTTGCATTGACAGGTGAACAGCTGGGGGAAAACTCAAGTTCAGTTTGCGTCAGGGCGTCTGCATGGATGCAGGGTCAAAGGCCAAAGGCCTGGCACGCTACCTCACCTAACCAGCTAAACCTACCCACCACCTGCACAAAAAAACAGAAAACAAAACCAAAAAACACTGACCACTGGCGGGACCTACACAGACCCTACCCAAAATATACCAGGATAGACCACCCCTATATAAAATAACCCTAGATACAACAGCAATTTATAAAATAGACCCCTGTTAAAAAAAAACAAATCTAAAAAATAAAGTGCAGTACCGTGTCTACACACCTGGTGGCGCTAGAGGCGCACCAAACCACCACCAGTCGACTAGCCATACATCAATTACTATATAAACCAAGTTTCGTACAGATAAAACACACCGTTGCAGATATATGGACAGTTAAGATTCGGCCAATCAGATGCCCTTTATGCAAATGAGGGTGGTTACTAATGAGGGTGAAAGTCGTTTTTACCTCCCTACCTATATGCCATTTTAACCCTAACCTAACCATAGCCTCAAACTAACCCTAAACCCAAACTAACCATTAGTCCAAAGACTACTTTCAATATTTAACACAAAACAATAAAAAAATATGAACAAACAGTCGATCAAACTCATCTATCCATCTATCCATCTATCCATCTATCCATCTATCTATCCATCCATCCATCCATCACTCCATCACTCCATCACTCCATCCATCCATGTATAACACAGGCCTAAAAACATTCACTTTTTCAAACAAAAACTTTTTTTTTTTTAACAAAAAGTTGTTTAAACTCATGTATCTATATATTCATCTATTCATCTATCTATCTATTTATCTATCTATCCATCCATCCATCCATCCATCCATCACTCCATCCATCCATGTATAACACAGGCCTAAAAACATTCACTTTTTCAAACAAAAACATATTTTTTTTAACAAAAAGTGGTTTAAACTCATGTATCTATATATTCATCTATTCATCTATCTATCCATCCATCCATCCATCCATCCATCACTCCATCACTCCATCCATCAATGTAACACAGGCCTAAAAAACATTCACTTTTTCAAACAAAAACATTTTTTTTAACAAAAACATTTTTTTTAACAAAAAGTTGTTTCAACTCATGTACCTATCTATCCATCCATCCATCCATCCATCCATCCATCCATCCATCCATCCATCCATCCATCCATCCATCCATCCATCACTCCATCCATCAATCTATCTATAGAAATAGACACTTACCTGTCAGCATTGGTGCTGTTTCAGCACTCGTGCTGATATGCACGGCAAATGCAACCATTTTGCATTGACAGGTGAACAGCTGGGGGAAAACTCAAGTTCAGTTTGCGTCAGGGCGTCTGCATGGATGCAGGGTCAAAGGCCAAAGGCCTGGCACGCTACCTCACCTAACCAGCTAAACCTACCCACCACCTGCACAAAAAAACAGAAAACAAAACCAAAAAACACTGACCACTGGCGGGACCTACACAGACCCTACCCAAAATATACCAGGATAGACCACCCCTATATAAAATAACCCTAGATACAACAGCAATTTATAAAATAGACCCCTGTTAAAAAAAAAAAAATCTAAAAAATAAAGTGCAGTACCGTGTCTACACACCTGGTGGCGCTAGAGGCGCACCAAACCACCACCAGTCGACTAGCCATACATCAATTACTATATAAACCAAGTTTCGTACAGATAAAACACACCGTTGCAGATATATGGACAGTTAAGATTCGGCCAATCAGATGCCCTTTATGCAAATGAGGGTGGTTACTAATGAGGGTGAAAGTCGTTTTTACCTCCCTACCTATATGCCATTTTAACCCTAACCTAACCATAGCCTCAAACTAACCCTAAACCCAAACTAACCATTAGTCCAAAGACTACTTTCAATATTTAACACAAAACAATAAAAAAATATGAACAAACAGTCGATCAAACTCATCTATCCATCTATCCATCTATCCATCTATCCATCTATCTATCCATCCATCCATCCATCACTCCATCACTCCATCACTCCATCCATCCATGTATAACACAGGCCTAAAAACATTCACTTTTTCAAACAAAAACTTTTTTTTTTTTAACAAAAAGTTGTTTAAACTCATGTATCTATATATTCATCTATTCATCTATCTATCTATTTATCTATCTATCCATCCATCCATCCATCCATCCATCACTCCATCCATCCATGTATAACACAGGCCTAAAAACATTCACTTTTTCAAACAAAAACATATTTTTTTTAACAAAAAGTGGTTTAAACTCATGTATCTATATATTCATCTATTCATCTATCTATCCATCCATCCATCCATCACTCCATCACTCCATCCATCAATGTAACACAGGCCTAAAAAACATTCACTTTTTCAAACAAAAACATTTTTTTTAACAAAAACATTTTTTTTAACAAAAAGTTGTTTCAACTCATGTACCTATCTATCCATCCATCCATCCATCCATCCATCCATCCATCCATCCATCCATCCATCCATCCATCCATCCATCCATCCATCCATCACTCCATCCATCAATCTATCTATAGAAATAGACACTTACCTGTCAGCATTGGTGCTGTTTCAGCACTCGTGCTGATATGCACGGCAAATGCAACCATTTTGCATTGACAGGTGAACAGCTGGGGGAAAACTCAAGTTCAGTTTGCGTCAGGGCGTCTGCATGGATGCAGGGTCAAAGGCCAAAGGCCTGGCACGCTACCTCACCTAACCAGCTAAACCTACCCACCACCTGCACAAAAAAACAGAAAACAAAACCAAAAAACACTGACCACTGGCGGGACCTACACAGACCCTACCCAAAATATACCAGGATAGACCACCCCTATATAAAATAACCCTAGATACAACAGCAATTTATAAAATAGACCCCTGTTAAAAAAAAACAAATCTAAAAAATAAAGTGCAGTACCGTGTCTACACACCTGGTGGCGCTAGAGGCGCACCAAACCACCACCAGTCGACTAGCCATACATCAATTACTATATAAACCAAGTTTCGTACAGATAAAACACACCGTTGCAGATATATGGACAGTTAAGATTCGGCCAATCAGATGCCCTTTATGCAAATGAGGGTGGTTACTAATGAGGGTGAAAGTCGTTTTTACCTCCCTACCTATATGCCATTTTAACCCTAACCTAACCATAGCCTCAAACTAACCCTAAACCCAAACTAACCATTAGTCCAAAGACTACTTTCAATATTTAACACAAAACAATAAAAAAATATGAACAAACAGTCGATCAAACTCATCTATCCATCTATCCATCTATCCATCTATCCATCTATCTATCCATCCATCCATCCATCACTCCATCACTCCATCACTCCATCCATCCATGTATAACACAGGCCTAAAAACATTCACTTTTTCAAACAAAAACTTTTTTTTTTTTAACAAAAAGTTGGTTAAACTCATGTATCTATATATTCATCTATTCATCTATCTATCTATTTATCTATCTATCCATCCATCCATCCATCCATCCATCACTCCATCCATCCATGTATAACACAGGCCTAAAAACATTCACTTTTTCAAACAAAAACATATTTTTTTTAACAAAAAGTGGTTTAAACTCATGTATCTATATATTCATCTATTCATCTATCTATCCATCCATCCATCCATCCATCCATCACTCCATCACTCCATCCATCAATGTAACACAGGCCTAAAAAACATTCACTTTTTCAAACAAAAACATTTTTTTTAACAAAAACATTTTTTTTAACAAAAAGTTGTTTCAACTCATGTACCTATCTATCCATCCATCCATCCATCCATCCATCCATCCATCCATCCATCACTCCATCCATCAATCTATCTATAGAAATAGACACTTACCTGTCAGCATTGGTGCTGTTTCAGCACTCGTGCTGATATGCACGGCAAATGCAACCATTTTGCATTGACAGGTGAACAGCTGGGGGAAAACTCAAGTTCAGTTTGCGTCAGGGCGTCTGCATGGATGCAGGGTCAAAGGCCAAAGGCCTGGCACGCTACCTCACCTAACCAGCTAAACCTACCCACCACCTGCACAAAAAAACAGAAAACAAAACCAAAAAACACTGACCACTGGCGGGACCTACACAGACCCTACCCAAAATATACCAGGATAGACCACCCCTATATAAAATAACCCTAGATACAACAGCAATTTATAAAATAGACCCCTGTTAAAAAAAAACAAATCTAAAAAATAAAGTGCAGTACCGTGTCTACACACCTGGTGGCGCTAGAGGCGCACCAAACCACCACCAGTCGACTAGCCATACATCAATTACTATATAAACCAAGTTTCGTACAGATAAAACACACCGTTGCAGATATATGGACAGTTAAGATTCGGCCAATCAGATGCCCTTTATGCAAATGAGGGTGGTTACTAATGAGGGTGAAAGTCGTTTTTACCTCCCTACCTATATGCCATTTTAACCCTAACCTAACCATAGCCCCAAACTAACCCTAAACCCAAACTAACCATTAGTCCAAAGACTACTTTCAATATTTAACACAAAACAATAAAAAAATATGAACAAACAGTCGATCAAACTCATCTATCCATCTATCCATCTATCCATCTATCTATCCATCCATCCATCCATCACTCCATCACTCCATCACTCCATCCATCCATGTATAACACAGGCCTAAAAACATTCACTTTTTCAAACAAAAACTTTTTTTTTTTTAACAAAAAGTTGTTTAAACTCATGTATCTATATATTCATCTATTCATCTATCTATCTATTTATCTATCTATCCATCCATCCATCCATCCATCCATCACTCCATCCATCCATGTATAACACAGGCCTAAAAACATTCACTTTTTCAAACAAAAACATATTTTTTTTAACAAAAAGTGGTTTAAACTCATGTATCTATATATTCATCTATTCATCTATCTATCCATCCATCCATCCATCCATCCATCACTCCATCACTCCATCCATCAATGTAACACAGGCCTAAAAAACATTCACTTTTTCAAACAAAAACATTTTTTTTAACAAAAACATTTTTTTTAACAAAAAGTTGTTTCAACTCATGTACCTATCTATCCATCCATCCATCCATCCATCCATCCATCCATCCATCCATCCATCCATCCATCACTCCATCCATCAATCTATCTATAGAAATAGACACTTACCTGTCAGCATTGGTGCTGTTTCAGCACTCGTGCTGATATGCACGGCAAATGCAACCATTTTGCATTGACAGGTGAACAGCTGGGGGAAAACTCAAGTTCAGTTTGCGTCAGGGCGTCTGCATGGATGCAGGGTCAAAGGCCAAAGGCCTGGCACGCTACCTCACCTAACCAGCTAAACCTACCCACCACCTGCACAAAAAAACAGAAAACAAAACCAAAAAACACTGACCACTGGCGGGACCTACACAGACCCTACCCAAAATATACCAGGATAGACCACCCCTATATAAAATAACCCTAGATACAACAGCAATTTATAAAATAGACCCCTGTTAAAAAAAAACAAATCTAAAAAATAAAGTGCAGTACCGTGTCTACACACCTGGTGGCGCTAGAGGCACACCAAACCACCACCAGTCGACTAGCCATACATCAATTACTATATAAACCAAGTTTCGTACAGATAAAACACACCGTTGCAGATATATGGACAGTTAAGATTCGGCCAATCAGATGCCCTTTATGCAAATGAGGGTGGTTACTAATGAGGGTGAAAGTCGTTTTTACCTCCCTACCTATATGCCATTTTAACCCTAACCTAACCATAGCCTCAAACTAACCCTAAACCCAAACTAACCATTAGTCCAAAGACTACTTTCAATATTTAACACAAAACAATAAAAAAATATGAACAAACAGTCGATCAAACTCATCTATCCATCTATCCATCTATCCATCTATCCATCTATCTATCCATCCATCCATCCATCACTCCATCACTCCATCACTCCATCCATCCATGTATAACACAGGCCTAAAAACATTCACTTTTTCAAACAAAAATTTTTTTTTTTTTAACAAAAAGTTGTTTAAACTCATGTATCTATATATTCATCTATTCATCTATCTATCTATTTATCTATCTATCCATCCATCCATCCATCCATCCATCACTCCATCCATCCATGTATAACACAGGCCTAAAAACATTCACTTTTTCAAACAAAAACATATTTTTTTTAACAAAAAGTGGTTTAAACTCATGTATCTATATATTCATCTATTCATCTATCTATCCATCCATCCATCCATCCATCCATCACTCCATCACTCCATCCATCAATGTAACACAGGCCTAAAAAACATTCACTTTTTCAAACAAAAACATTTTTTTTAACAAAAACATTTTTTTTAACAAAAAGTTGTTTCAACTCATGTACCTATCTATCCATCCATCCATCCATCCATCCATCCATCCATCCATCCATCCATCCATCCATCCATCCATCCATCCATCCATCCATCCATCACTCCATCCATCAATCTATCTATAGAAATAGACACTTACCTGTCAGCATTGGTGCTGTTTCAGCACTCGTGCTGATATGCACGGCAAATGCAACCATTTTGCATTGACAGGTGAACAGCTGGGGGAAAACTCAAGTTCAGTTTGCGTCAGGGCGTCTGCATGGATGCAGGGTCAAAGGCCAAAGGCCTGGCACGCTACCTCACCTAACCAGCTAAACCTACCCACCACCTGCACAAAAAAACAGAAAACAAAACCAAAAAACACTGACCACTGGCGGGACCTACACAGACCCTACCCAAAATATACCAGGATAGACCACCCCTATATAAAATAACCCTAGATACAACAGCAATTTATAAAATAGACCCCTGTTAAAAAAAAACAAATCTAAAAAATAAAGTGCAGTACCGTGTCTACACACCTGGTGGCGCTAGAGGCGCACCAAACCACCACCAGTCGACTAGCCATACATCAATTACTATATAAACCAAGTTTCGTACAGATAAAACACACCGTTGCAGATATATGGACAGTTAAGATTCGGCCAATCAGATGCCCTTTATGCAAATGAGGGTGGTTACTAATGAGGGTGAAAGTCGTTTTTACCTCCCTACCTATATGCCATTTTAACCCTAACCTAACCATAGCCTCAAACTAACCCTAAACCCAAACTAACCATTAGTCCAAAGACTACTTTCAATATTTAACACAAAACAATAAAAAAATATGAACAAACAGTCGATCAAACTCATCTATCCATCTATCCATCTATCCATCTATCCATCTATCTATCCATCCATCCATCCATCACTCCATCACTCCATCACTCCATCCATCCATGTATAACACAGGCCTAAAAACATTCACTTTTTCAAACAAAAACTTTTTTTTTTTTAACAAAAAGTTGTTTAAACTCATGTATCTATATATTCATCTATTCATCTATCTATCTATTTATCTATCTATCCATCCATCCATCCATCCATCCATCACTCCATCCATCCATGTATAACACAGGCCTAAAAACATTCACTTTTTCAAACAAAAACATATTTTTTTTAACAAAAAGTGGTTTAAACTCATGTATCTATATATTCATCTATTCATCTATCTATCCATCCATCCATCCATCCATCCATCACTCCATCACTCCATCCATCAATGTAACACAGGCCTAAAAAACATTCACTTTTTCAAACAAAAACATTTTTTTTAACAAAAAAATTTTTTTTAACAAAAAGTTGTTTCAACTCATGTACCTATCTATCCATCCATCCATCCATCCATCCATCCATCCATCCATCCATCCATCCATCCATCCATCCATCCATCCATCCATCCATCACTCCATCCATCAATCTATCTATAGAAATAGACACTTACCTGTCAGCATTGGTGCTGTTTCAGCACTCGTGCTGATATGCACGGCAAATGCAACCATTTTGCATTGACAGGTGAACAGCTGGGGGAAAACTCAAGTTCAGTTTGCGTCAGGGCGTCTGCATGGATGCAGGGTCAAAGGCCAAAGGCCTGGCACGCTACCTCACCTAACCAGCTAAACCTACCCACCACCTGCACAAAAAAACAGAAAACAAAACCAAAAAACACTGACCACTGGCGGGACCTACACAGACCCTACCCAAAATATACCAGGATAGACCACCCCTATATAAAATAACCCTAGATACAACAGCAATTTATAAAATAGACCCCTGTTAAAAAAAAACAAATCTAAAAAATAAAGTGCAGTACCGTGTCTACACACCTGGTGGCGCTAGAGGCGCACCAAACCACCACCAGTCGACTAGCCATACATCAATTACTATATAAACCAAGTTTCGTACAGATAAAACACACCGTTGCAGATATATGGACAGTTAAGATTCGGCCAATCAGATGCCCTTTATGCAAATGAGGGTGGTTACTAATGAGGGTGAAAGTCGTTTTTACCTCCCTACCTATATGCCATTTTAACCCTAACCTAACCATAGCCTCAAACTAACCCTAAACCCAAACTAACCATTAGTCCAAAGACTACTTTCAATATTTAACACAAAACAATAAAAAAATATGAACAAACAGTCGATCAAACTCATCTATCCATCTATCCATCTATCCATCTATCCATCTATCTATCCATCCATCCATCCATCACTCCATCACTCCATCACTCCATCCATCCATGTATAACACAGGCCTAAAAACATTCACTTTTTCAAACAAAAACTTTTTTTTTTTTAACAAAAAGTTGTTTAAACTCATGTATCTATATATTCATCTATTCATCTATCTATCTATTTATCTATCTATCCATCCATCCATCCATCCATCCATCACTCCATCCATCCATGTATAACACAGGCCTAAAAACATTCACTTTTTCAAACAAAAACATATTTTTTTTAACAAAAAGTGGTTTAAACTCATGTATCTATATATTCATCTATTCATCTATCTATCCATCCATCCATCCATCCATCCATCACTCCATCACTCCATCCATCAATGTAACACAGGCCTAAAAAACATTCACTTTTTCAAACAAAAACATTTTTTTTAACAAAAACATTTTTTTTAACAAAAAGTTGTTTCAACTCATGTACCTATCTATCCATCCATCCATCCATCCATCCATCCATCCATCCATCCATCCATCCATCCATCCATCCATCCATCCATCCATCCATCACTCCATCCATCAATCTATCTATAGAAATAGACACTTACCTGTCAGCATTGGTGCTGTTTCAGCACTCGTGCTGATATGCACGGCAAATGCAACCATTTTGCATTGACAGGTGAACAGCTGGGGGAAAACTCAAGTTCAGTTTGCGTCAGGGCGTCTGCATGGATGCAGGGTCAAAGGCCAAAGGCCTGGCACGCTACCTCACCTAACCAGCTAAACCTACCCACCACCTGCACAAAAAAACAGAAAACAAAACCAAAAAACACTGACCACTGGCGGGACCTACACAGACCCTACCCAAAATATACCAGGATAGACCACCCCTATATAAAATAACCCTAGATACAACAGCAATTTATAAAATAGACCCCTGTTAAAAAAAAACAAATCTAAAAAATAAAGTGCAGTACCGTGTCTACACACCTGGTGGCGCTAGAGGCGCACCAAACCACCACCAGTCGACTAGCCATACATCAATTACTATATAAACCAAGTTTCGTACAGATAAAACACACCGTTGCAGATATATGGACAGTTAAGATTCGGCCAATCAGATGCCCTTTATGCAAATGAGGGTGGTTACTAATGAGGGTGAAAGTCGTTTTTACCTCCCTACCTATATGCCATTTTAACCCTAACCTAACCATAGCCTCAAACTAACCCTAAACCCAAACTAACCATTAGTCCAAAGACTACTTTCAATATTTAACACAAAACAATAAAAAAATATGAACAAACAGTCGATCAAACTCATCTATCCATCTATCCATCTATCCATCTATCCATCTATCTATCCATCCATCCATCCATCACTCCATCACTCCATCACTCCATCCATCCATGTATAACACAGGCCTAAAAACATTCACTTTTTCAAACAAAAACTTTTTTTTTTTTAACAAAAAGTTGTTTAAACTCATGTATCTATATATTCATCTATTCATCTATCTATCTATTTATCTATCTATCCATCCATCCATCCATCCATCCATCACTCCATCCATCCATGTATAACACAGGCCTAAAAACATTCACTTTTTCAAACAAAAACATATTTTTTTTAACAAAAAGTGGTTTAAACTCATGTATCTATATATTCATCTATTCATCTATCTATCCATCCATCCATCCATCCATCCATCACTCCATCACTCCATCCATCAATGTAACACAGGCCTAAAAAACATTCACTTTTTCAAACAAAAACATTTTTTTTAACAAAAACATTTTTTTTAACAAAAAGTTGTTTCAACTCATGTACCTATCTATCCATCCATCCATCCATCCATCCATCCATCCATCCATCCATCCATCCATCCATCACTCCATCCATCAATCTATCTATAGAAATAGACACTTACCTGTCAGCATTGGTGCTGTTTCAGCACTCGTGCTGATATGCACGGCAAATGCAACCATTTTGCATTGACAGGTGAACAGCTGGGGGAAAACTCAAGTTCAGTTTGCGTCAGGGCGTCTGCATGGATGCAGGGTCAAAGGCCAAAGGCCTGGCACGCTACCTCACCTAACCAGCTAAACCTACCCACCACCTGCACAAAAAAACAGAAAACAAAACCAAAAAACACTGACCACTGGCGGGACCTACACAGACCCTACCCAAAATATACCAGGATAGACCACCCCTATATAAAATAACCCTAGATACAACAGCAATTTATAAAATAGACCCCTGTTAAAAAAAAACAAATCTAAAAAATAAAGTGCAGTACCGTGTCTACACACCTGGTGGCGCTAGAGGCGCACCAAACCACCACCAGTCGACTAGCCATACATCAATTACTATATAAACCAAGTTTCGTACAGATAAAACACACCGTTGCAGATATATGGACAGTTAAGATTCGGCCAATCAGATGCCCTTTATGCAAATGAGGGTGGTTACTAATGAGGGTGAAAGTCGTTTTTACCTCCCTACCTATATGCCATTTTAACCCTAACCTAACCATAGCCTCAAACTAACCCTAAACCCAAACTAACCATTAGTCCAAAGACTACTTTCAATATTTAACACAAAACAATAAAAAAATATGAACAAACAGTCGATCAAACTCATCTATCCATCTATCCATCTATCCATCTATCCATCTATCTATCCATCCATCCATCCATCACTCCATCACTCCATCACTCCATCCATCCATGTATAACACAGGCCTAAAAACATTCACTTTTTCAAACAAAAACTTTTTTTTTTTTAACAAAAAGTTGTTTAAACTCATGTATCTATATATTCATCTATTCATCTATCTATCTATTTATCTATCTATCCATCCATCCATCCATCCATCCATCACTCCATCCATCCATGTATAACACAGGCCTAAAAACATTCACTTTTTCAAACAAAAACATATTTTTTTTAACAAAAAGTGGTTTAAACTCATGTATCTATATATTCATCTATTCATCTATCTATCCATCCATCCATCCATCCATCCATCACTCCATCACTCCATCCATCAATGTAACACAGGCCTAAAAAACATTCACTTTTTCAAACAAAAACATTTTTTTTAACAAAAACATTTTTTTTAACAAAAAGTTGTTTCAACTCATGTACCTATCTATCCATCCATCCATCCATCCATCCATCCATCCATCCATCCATCCATCCATCCATCCATCCATCCATCACTCCATCCATCAATCTATCTATAGAAATAGACACTTACCTGTCAGCATTGGTGCTGTTTCAGCACTCGTGCTGATATGCACGGCAAATGCAACCATTTTGCATTGACAGGTGAACAGCTGGGGGAAAACTCAAGTTCAGTTTGCGTCAGGGCGTCTGCATGGATGCAGGGTCAAAGGCCAAAGGCCTGGCACGCTACCTCACCTAACCAGCTAAACCTACCCACCACCTGCACAAAAAAACAGAAAACAAAACCAAAAAACACTGACCACTGGCGGGACCTACACAGACCCTACCCAAAATATACCAGGATAGACCACCCCTATATAAAATAACCCTAGATACAACAGCAATTTATAAAATAGACCCCTGTTAAAAAAAAACAAATCTAAAAAATAAAGTGCAGTACCGTGTCTACACACCTGGTGGCGCTAGAGGCGCACCAAACCACCACCAGTCGACTAGCCATACATCAATTACTATATAAACCAAGTTTCGTACAGATAAAACACACCGTTGCAGATATATGGACAGTTAAGATTCGGCCAATCAGATGCCCTTTATGCAAATGAGGGTGGTTACTAATGAGGGTGAAAGTCGTTTTTACCTCCCTACCTATATGCCATTTTAACCCTAACCTAACCATAGCCTCAAACTAACCCTAAACCCAAACTAACCATTAGTCCAAAGACTACTTTCAATATTTAACACAAAACAATAAAAAAATATGAACAAACAGTCGATCAAACTCATCTATCCATCTATCCATCTATCCATCTATCCATCTATCTATCCATCCATCCATCCATCACTCCATCACTCCATCACTCCATCCATCCATGTATAACACAGGCCTAAAAACATTCACTTTTTCAAACAAAAACTTTTTTTTTTTTAACAAAAAGTTGTTTAAACTCATGTATCTATATATTCATCTATTCATCTATCTATCTATTTATCTATCTATCCATCCATCCATCCATCCATCCATCACTCCATCCATCCATGTATAACACAGGCCTAAAAACATTCACTTTTTCAAACAAAAACATATTTTTTTTAACAAAAAGTGGTTTAAACTCATGTATCTATATATTCATCTATTCATCTATCTATCCATCCATCCATCCATCCATCCATCACTCCATCACTCCATCCATCAATGTAACACAGGCCTAAAAAACATTCACTTTTTCAAACAAAAACATTTTTTTTAACAAAAACATTTTTTTTAACAAAAAGTTGTTTCAACTCATGTACCTATCTATCCATCCATCCATCCATCCATCCATCCATCCATCCATCCATCCATCCATCCATCCATCCATCACTCCATCCATCAATCTATCTATAGAAATAGACACTTACCTGTCAGCATTGGTGCTGTTTCAGCACTCGTGCTGATATGCACGGCAAATGCAACCATTTTGCATTGACAGGTGAACAGCTGGGGGAAAACTCAAGTTCAGTTTGCGTCAGGGCGTCTGCATGGATGCAGGGTCAAAGGCCAAAGGCCTGGCACGCTACCTCACCTAACCAGCTAAACCTACCCACCACCTGCACAAAAAAAACAGAAAACAAAACCAAAAAACACTGACCACTGGCGGGACCTACACAGACCCTACCCAAAATATACCAGGATAGACCACCCCTATATAAAATAACCCTAGATACAACAGCAATTTATAAAATAGACCCCTGTTAAAAAAAAACAAATCTAAAAAATAAAGTGCAGTACCGTGTCTACACACCTGGTGGCGCTAGAGGCGCACCAAACCACCACCAGTCGACTAGCCATACATCAATTACTATATAAACCAAGTTTCGTACAGATAAAACACACCGTTGCAGATATATGGACAGTTAAGATTCGGCCAATCAGATGCCCTTTATGCAAATGAGGGTGGTTACTAATGAGGGTGAAAGTCGTTTTTACCTCCCTACCTAACCCTAACCCTAACCCTAACCCTAACCCTAACTCTAACCCTAACTCTAACCCTAACCCTAACCTAACCCTAACCCTATCTATCCATCCATCCATCCATCCATCCATCCATCCATCCATCCATCCATCCATCCATCCATCCATCCATCACTCCATCCATCAATCTATCTATAGAAATAGACACTTACCTGTCAGCATTGGTGCTGTTTCAGCACTCGTGCTGATATGCACGGCAAATGCAACCATTTTGCATTGACAGGTGAACAGCTGGGGGAAAACTCAAGTTCAGTTTGCGTCAGGGCGTCTGCATGGATGCAGGGTCAAAGGCCAAAGGCCTGGCACGCTACCTCACCTAACCAGCTAAACCTACCCACCACCTGCACAAAAAAACAGAAAACAAAACCAAAAAACACTGACCACTGGCGGGACCTACACAGACCCTACCCAAAATATACCAGGATAGACCACCCCTATATAAAATAACCCTAGATACAACAGCAATTTATAAAATAGACCCCTGTTAAAAAAAAACAAATCTAAAAAATAAAGTGCAGTACCGTGTCTACACACCTGGTGGCGCTAGAGGCGCACCAAACCACCACCAGTCGACTAGCCATACATCAATTACTATATAAACCAAGTTTCGTACAGATAAAACACACCGTTGCAGATATATGGACAGTTAAGATTCGGCCAATCAGATGCCCTTTATGCAAATGAGGGTGGTTACTAATGAGGGTGAAAGTCGTTTTTACCTCCCTACCTATATGCCATTTTAACCCTAACCTAACCATAGCCTCAAACTAACCCTAAACCCAAACTAACCATTAGTCCAAAGACTACTTTCAATATTTAACACAAAACAATAAAAAAATATGAACAAACAGTCGATCAAACTCATCTATCCATCTATCCATCTATCCATCTATCCATCTATCTATCCATCCATCCATCCATCACTCCATCACTCCATCACTCCATCCATCCATGTATAACACAGGCCTAAAAACATTCACTTTTTCAAACAAAAACTTTTTTTTTTTTAACAAAAAGTTGTTTAAACTCATGTATCTATATATTCATCTATTCATCTATCTATCTATTTATCTATCTATCCATCCATCCATCCATCCATCCATCACTCCATCCATCCATGTATAACACAGGCCTAAAAACATTCACTTTTTCAAACAAAAACATATTTTTTTTAACAAAAAGTGGTTTAAACTCATGTATCTATATATTCATCTATTCATCTATCTATCCATCCATCCATCCATCCATCCATCACTCCATCACTCCATCCATCAATGTAACACAGGCCTAAAAAACATTCACTTTTTCAAACAAAAACATTTTTTTTAACAAAAACATTTTTTTTAACAAAAAGTTGTTTCAACTCATGTACCTATCTATCCATCCATCCATCCATCCATCCATCCATCCATCCATCCATCCATCCATCCATCCATCCATCACTCCATCCATCAATCTATCTATAGAAATAGACACTTACCTGTCAGCATTGGTGCTGTTTCAGCACTCGTGCTGATATGCACGGCAAATGCAACCATTTTGCATTGACAGGTGAACAGCTGGGGGAAAACTCAAGTTCAGTTTGCGTCAGGGCGTCTGCATGGATGCAGGGTCAAAGGCCAAAGGCCTGGCACGCTACCTCACCTAACCAGCTAAACCTACCCACCACCTGCACAAAAAAAACAGAAAACAAAACCAAAAAACACTGACCACTGGCGGGACCTACACAGACCCTACCCAAAATATACCAGGATAGACCACCCCTATATAAAATAACCCTAGATACAACAGCAATTTATAAAATAGACCCCTGTTAAAAAAAAACAAATCTAAAAAATAAAGTGCAGTACCGTGTCTACACACCTGGTGGCGCTAGAGGCGCACCAAACCACCACCAGTCGACTAGCCATACATCAATTACTATATAAACCAAGTTTCGTACAGATAAAACACACCGTTGCAGATATATGGACAGTTAAGATTCGGCCAATCAGATGCCCTTTATGCAAATGAGGGTGGTTACTAATGAGGGTGAAAGTCGTTTTTACCTCCCTACCTATATGCCATTTTAACCCTAACCTAACCATAGCCTCAAACTAACCCTAAACCCAAACTAACCATTAGTCCAAAGACTACTTTCAATATTTAACACAAAACAATAAAAAAATATGAACAAACAGTCGATCAAACTCATCTATCCATCTATCCATCTATCCATCTATCCATCTATCTATCCATCCATCCATCCATCACTCCATCACTCCATCACTCCATCCATCCATGTATAACACAGGCCTAAAAACATTCACTTTTTCAAACAAAAACTTTTTTTTTTTTAACAAAAAGTTGTTTAAACTCATGTATCTATATATTCATCTATTCATCTATCTATCTATTTATCTATCTATCCATCCATCCATCCATCCATCCATCACTCCATCCATCCATGTATAACACAGGCCTAAAAACATTCACTTTTTCAAACAAAAACATATTTTTTTTAACAAAAAGTGGTTTAAACTCATGTATCTATATATTCATCTATTCATCTATCTATCCATCCATCCATCCATCCATCCATCACTCCATCACTCCATCCATCAATGTAACACAGGCCTAAAAAACATTCACTTTTTCAAACAAAAACATTTTTTTTAACAAAAACATTTTTTTTAACAAAAAGTTGTTTCAACTCATGTACCTATCTATCCATCCATCCATCCATCCATCCATCCATCCATCCATCCATCCATCCATCCATCCATCCATCCATCCATCACTCCATCCATCAATCTATCTATAGAAATAGACACTTACCTGTCAGCATTGGTGCTGTTTCAGCACTCGTGCTGATATGCACGGCAAATGCAACCATTTTGCATTGACAGGTGAACAGCTGGGGGAAAACTCAAGTTCAGTTTGCGTCAGGGCGTCTGCATGGATGCAGGGTCAAAGGCCAAAGGCCTGGCACGCTACCTCACCTAACCAGCTAAACCTACCCACCACCTGCACAAAAAAACAGAAAACAAAACCAAAAAACACTGACCACTGGCGGGACCTACACAGACCCTACCCAAAATATACCAGGATAGACCACCCCTATATAAAATAACCCTAGATACAACAGCAATTTATAAAATAGACCCCTGTTAAAAAAAAACAAATCTAAAAAATAAAGTGCAGTACCGTGTCTACACACCTGGTGGCGCTAGAGGCGCACCAAACCACCACCAGTCGACTAGCCATACATCAATTACTATATAAACCAAGTTTCGTACAGATAAAACACACCGTTGCAGATATATGGACAGTTAAGATTCGGCCAATCAGATGCCCTTTATGCAAATGAGGGTGGTTACTAATGAGGGTGAAAGTCGTTTTTACCTCCCTACCTAACCCTAACCCTAACCCTAACCCTTACTATATAAACCAAGTTTCGTACAGATAAAACACACCGTTGCAGATATATGGACAGTTAAGATTCGGCCAATCAGATGCCCTTTATGCAAATGAGGGTGGTTACTAATGAGGGTGAAAGTCGTTTTTACCTCCCTACCTATATGCCATTTTAACCCTAACCTAACCATAGCCTCAAACTAACCCTAAACCCAAACTAACCATTAGTCCAAAGACTACTTTCAATATTTAACACAAAACAATAAAAAAATATGAACAAACAGTCGATCAAACTCATCTATCCATCTATCCATCTATCCATCTATCCATCTATCTATCCATCCATCCATCCATCACTCCATCACTCCATCACTCCATCCATCCATGTATAACACAGGCCTAAAAACATTCACTTTTTCAAACAAAAACTTTTTTTTTTTTAACAAAAAGTTGTTTAAACTCATGTATCTATATATTCATCTATTCATCTATCTATCTATTTATCTATCTATCCATCCATCCATCCATCCATCCATCACTCCATCCATCCATGTATAACACAGGCCTAAAAACATTCACTTTTTCAAACAAAAACATATTTTTTTTAACAAAAAGTGGTTTAAACTCATGTATCTATATATTCATCTATTCATCTATCTATCCATCCATCCATCCATCCATCCATCACTCCATCACTCCATCCATCAATGTAACACAGGCCTAAAAAACATTCACTTTTTCAAACAAAAACTTTTTTTTTTTTAACAAAAAGTTGTTTAAACTCATGTATCTATATATTCATCTATTCATCTATCTATCTATTTATCTATCTATCCATCCATCCATCCATCCATCCATCACTCCATCCATCCATGTATAACACAGGCCTAAAAACATTCACTTTTTCAAACAAAAACATATTTTTTTTAACAAAAAGTGGTTTAAACTCATGTATCTATATATTCATCTATTCATCTATCTATCCATCCATCCATCCATCCATCCATCACTCCATCACTCCATCCATCAATGTAACACAGGCCTAAAAAACATTCACTTTTTCAAACAAAAACATTTTTTTTAACAAAAACATTTTTTTTAACAAAAAGTTGTTTCAACTCATGTACCTATCTATCCATCCATCCATCCATCCATCCATCCATCCATCCATCCATCCATCCATCCATCCATCCATCCATCCATCACTCCATCCATCAATCTATCTATAGAAATAGACACTTACCTGTCAGCATTGGTGCTGTTTCAGCACTCGTGCTGATATGCACGGCAAATGCAACCATTTTGCATTGACAGGTGAACAGCTGGGGGAAAACTCAAGTTCAGTTTGCGTCAGGGCGTCTGCATGGATGCAGGGTCAAAGGCCAAAGGCCTGGCACGCTACCTCACCTAACCAGCTAAACCTACCCACCACCTGCACAAAAAAACAGAAAACAAAACCAAAAAACACTGACCACTGGCGGGACCTACACAGACCCTACCCAAAATATACCAGGATAGACCACCCCTATATAAAATAACCCTAGATACAACAGCAATTTATAAAATAGACCCCTGTTAAAAAAAAACAAATCTAAAAAATAAAGTGCAGTACCGTGTCTACACACCTGGTGGCGCTAGAGGCGCACCAAACCACCACCAGTCGACTAGCCATACATCAATTACTATATAAACCAAGTTTCGTACAGATAAAACACACCGTTGCAGATATATGGACAGTTAAGATTCGGCCAATCAGATGCCCTTTATGCAAATGAGGGTGGTTACTAATGAGGGTGAAAGTCGTTTTTACCTCCCTACCTATATGCCATTTTAACCCTAACCTAACCATAGCCTCAAACTAACCCTAAACCCAAACTAACCATTAGTCCAAAGACTACTTTCAATATTTAACACAAAACAATAAAAAAATATGAACAAACAGTCGATCAAACTCATCTATCCATCTATCCATCTATCCATCTATCCATCTATCTATCCATCCATCCATCCATCACTCCATCACTCCATCACTCCATCCATCCATGTATAACACAGGCCTAAAAACATTCACTTTTTCAAACAAAAACTTTTTTTTTTTTAACAAAAAGTTGTTTAAACTCATGTATCTATATATTCATCTATTCATCTATCTATCTATTTATCTATCTATCCATCCATCCATCCATCCATCCATCACTCCATCCATCCATGTATAACACAGGCCTAAAAACATTCACTTTTTCAAACAAAAACATATTTTTTTTAACAAAAAGTGGTTTAAACTCATGTATCTATATATTCATCTATTCATCTATCTATCCATCCATCCATCCATCCATCCATCACTCCATCACTCCATCCATCAATGTAACACAGGCCTAAAAAACATTCACTTTTTCAAACAAAAACATTTTTTTTAACAAAAACATTTTTTTTAACAAAAAGTTGTTTCAACTCATGTACCTATCTATCCATCCATCCATCCATCCATCCATCCATCCATCCATCCATCCATCCATCCATCCATCCATCCATCCATCACTCCATCCATCAATCTATCTATAGAAATAGACACTTACCTGTCAGCATTGGTGCTGTTTCAGCACTCGTGCTGATATGCACGGCAAATGCAACCATTTTGCATTGACAGGTGAACAGCTGGGGGAAAACTCAAGTTCAGTTTGCGTCAGGGCGTCTGCATGGATGCAGGGTCAAAGGCCAAAGGCCTGGCACGCTACCTCACCTAACCAGCTAAACCTACCCACCACCTGCACAAAAAAACAGAAAACAAAACCAAAAAACACTGACCACTGGCGGGACCTACACAGACCCTACCCAAAATATACCAGGATAGACCACCCCTATATAAAATAACCCTAGATACAACAGCAATTTATAAAATAGACCCCTGTTAAAAAAAAACAAATCTAAAAAATAAAGTGCAGTACCGTGTCTACACACCTGGTGGCGCTAGAGGCGCACCAAACCACCACCAGTCGACTAGCCATACATCAATTACTATATAAACCAAGTTTCGTACAGATAAAACACACCGTTGCAGATATATGGACAGTTAAGATTCGGCCAATCAGATGCCCTTTATGCAAATGAGGGTGGTTACTAATGAGGGTGAAAGTCGTTTTTACCTCCCTACCTATATGCCATTTTAACCCTAACCTAACCATAGCCTCAAACTAACCCTAAACCCAAACTAACCATTAGTCCAAAGACTACTTTCAATATTTAACACAAAACAATAAAAAAATATGAACAAACAGTCGATCAAACTCATCTATCCATCTATCCATCTATCCATCTATCCATCTATCTATCCATCCATCCATCCATCACTCCATCACTCCATCACTCCATCCATCCATGTATAACACAGGCCTAAAAACATTCACTTTTTCAAACAAAAACTTTTTTTTTTTTAACAAAAAGTTGTTTAAACTCATGTATCTATATATTCATCTATTCATCTATCTATCTATTTATCTATCTATCCATCCATCCATCCATCCATCCATCACTCCATCCATCCATGTATAACACAGGCCTAAAAACATTCACTTTTTCAAACAAAAACATATTTTTTTTAACAAAAAGTGGTTTAAACTCATGTATCTATATATTCATCTATTCATCTATCTATCCATCCATCCATCCATCCATCCATCACTCCATCACTCCATCCATCAATGTAACACAGGCCTAAAAAACATTCACTTTTTCAAACAAAAACATTTTTTTTAACAAAAACATTTTTTTTAACAAAAAGTTGTTTCAACTCATGTACCTATCTATCCATCCATCCATCCATCCATCCATCCATCCATCCATCCATCCATCCATCCATCCATCCATCACTCCATCCATCAATCTATCTATAGAAATAGACACTTACCTGTCAGCATTGGTGCTGTTTCAGCACTCGTGCTGATATGCACGGCAAATGCAACCATTTTGCATTGACAGGTGAACAGCTGGGGGAAAACTCAAGTTCAGTTTGCGTCAGGGCGTCTGCATGGATGCAGGGTCAAAGGCCAAAGGCCTGGCACGCTACCTCACCTAACCAGCTAAACCTACCCACCACCTGCACAAAAAAAACAGAAAACAAAACCAAAAAACACTGACCACTGGCGGGACCTACACAGACCCTACCCAAAATATACCAGGATAGACCACCCCTATATAAAATAACCCTAGATACAACAGCAATTTATAAAATAGACCCCTGTTAAAAAAAAACAAATCTAAAAAATAAAGTGCAGTACCGTGTCTACACACCTGGTGGCGCTAGAGGCGCACCAAACCACCACCAGTCGACTAGCCATACATCAATTACTATATAAACCAAGTTTCGTACAGATAAAACACACCGTTGCAGATATATGGACAGTTAAGATTCGGCCAATCAGATGCCCTTTATGCAAATGAGGGTGGTTACTAATGAGGGTGAAAGTCGTTTTTACCTCCCTACCTATATGCCATTTTAACCCTAACCTAACCATAGCCTCAAACTAACCCTAAACCCAAACTAACCATTAGTCCAAAGACTACTTTCAATATTTAACACAAAACAATAAAAAAATATGAACAAACAGTCGATCAAACTCATCTATCCATCTATCCATCTATCCATCTATCCATCTATCTATCCATCCATCCATCCATCACTCCATCACTCCATCACTCCATCCATCCATGTATAACACAGGCCTAAAAACATTCACTTTTTCAAACAAAAACTTTTTTTTTTTTAACAAAAAGTTGTTTAAACTCATGTATCTATATATTCATCTATTCATCTATCTATCTATTTATCTATCTATCCATCCATCCATCCATCCATCCATCACTCCATCCATCCATGTATAACACAGGCCTAAAAACATTCACTTTTTCAAACAAAAACATATTTTTTTTAACAAAAAGTGGTTTAAACTCATGTATCTATATATTCATCTATTCATCTATCTATCCATCCATCCATCCATCCATCCATCACTCCATCACTCCATCCATCAATGTAACACAGGCCTAAAAAACATTCACTTTTTCAAACAAAAACATTTTTTTTAACAAAAACATTTTTTTTAACAAAAAGTTGTTTCAACTCATGTACCTATCTATCCATCCATCCATCCATCCATCCATCCATCCATCCATCCATCCATCCATCCATCCATCCATCCATCCATCACTCCATCCATCAATCTATCTATAGAAATAGACACTTACCTGTCAGCATTGGTGCTGTTTCAGCACTCGTGCTGATATGCACGGCAAATGCAACCATTTTGCATTGACAGGTGAACAGCTGGGGGAAAACTCAAGTTCAGTTTGCGTCAGGGCGTCTGCATGGATGCAGGGTCAAAGGCCAAAGGCCTGGCACGCTACCTCACCTAACCAGCTAAACCTACCCACCACCTGCACAAAAAAACAGAAAACAAAACCAAAAAACACTGACCACTGGCGGGACCTACACAGACCCTACCCAAAATATACCAGGATAGACCACCCCTATATAAAATAACCCTAGATACAACAGCAATTTATAAAATAGACCCCTGTTAAAAAAAAACAAATCTAAAAAATAAAGTGCAGTACCGTGTCTACACACCTGGTGGCGCTAGAGGCGCACCAAACCACCACCAGTCGACTAGCCATACATCAATTACTATATAAACCAAGTTTCGTACAGATAAAACACACCGTTGCAGATATATGGACAGTTAAGATTCGGCCAATCAGATGCCCTTTATGCAAATGAGGGTGGTTACTAATGAGGGTGAAAGTCGTTTTTACCTCCCTACCTATATGCCATTTTAACCCTAACCTAACCATAGCCTCAAACTAACCCTAAACCCAAACTAACCATTAGTCCAAAGACTACTTTCAATATTTAACACAAAACAATAAAAAAATATGAACAAACAGTCGATCAAACTCATCTATCCATCTATCCATCTATCCATCTATCCATCTATCTATCCATCCATCCATCCATCACTCCATCACTCCATCACTCCATCCATCCATGTATAACACAGGCCTAAAAACATTCACTTTTTCAAACAAAAACTTTTTTTTTTTTAACAAAAAGTTGTTTAAACTCATGTATCTATATATTCATCTATTCATCTATCTATCTATTTATCTATCTATCCATCCATCCATCCATCCATCCATCACTCCATCCATCCATGTATAACACAGGCCTAAAAACATTCACTTTTTCAAACAAAAACATATTTTTTTTAACAAAAAGTGGTTTAAACTCATGTATCTATATATTCATCTATTCATCTATCTATCCATCCATCCATCCATCCATCCATCACTCCATCACTCCATCCATCAATGTAACACAGGCCTAAAAAACATTCACTTTTTCAAACAAAAACATTTTTTTTAACAAAAACATTTTTTTTAACAAAAAGTTGTTTCAACTCATGTACCTATCTATCCATCCATCCATCCATCCATCCATCCATCCATCCATCCATCCATCCATCCATCCATCCATCCATCCATCACTCCATCCATCAATCTATCTATAGAAATAGACACTTACCTGTCAGCATTGGTGCTGTTTCAGCACTCGTGCTGATATGCACGGCAAATGCAACCATTTTGCATTGACAGGTGAACAGCTGGGGGAAAACTCAAGTTCAGTTTGCGTCAGGGCGTCTGCATGGATGCAGGGTCAAAGGCCAAAGGCCTGGCACGCTACCTCACCTAACCAGCTAAACCTACCCACCACCTGCACAAAAAAACAGAAAACAAAACCAAAAAACACTGACCACTGGCGGGACCTACACAGACCCTACCCAAAATATACCAGGATAGACCACCCCTATATAAAATAACCCTAGATACAACAGCAATTTATAAAATAGACCCCTGTTAAAAAAAAACAAATCTAAAAAATAAAGTGCAGTACCGTGTCTACACACCTGGTGGCGCTAGAGGCGCACCAAACCACCACCAGTCGACTAGCCATACATCAATTACTATATAAACCAAGTTTCGTACAGATAAAACACACCGTTGCAGATATATGGACAGTTAAGATTCGGCCAATCAGATGCCCTTTATGCAAATGAGGGTGGTTACTAATGAGGGTGAAAGTCGTTTTTACCTCCCTACCTATATGCCATTTTAACCCTAACCTAACCATAGCCTCAAACTAACCCTAAACCCAAACTAACCATTAGTCCAAAGACTACTTTCAATATTTAACACAAAACAATAAAAAAATATGAACAAACAGTCGATCAAACTCATCTATCCATCTATCCATCTATCCATCTATCCATCTATCTATCCATCCATCCATCCATCACTCCATCACTCCATCACTCCATCCATCCATGTATAACACAGGCCTAAAAACATTCACTTTTTCAAACAAAAACTTTTTTTTTTTTAACAAAAAGTTGTTTAAACTCATGTATCTATATATTCATCTATTCATCTATCTATCTATTTATCTATCTATCCATCCATCCATCCATCCATCCATCACTCCATCCATCCATGTATAACACAGGCCTAAAAACATTCACTTTTTCAAACAAAAACATATTTTTTTTAACAAAAAGTGGTTTAAACTCATGTATCTATATATTCATCTATTCATCTATCTATCCATCCATCCATCCATCCATCCATCACTCCATCACTCCATCCATCAATGTAACACAGGCCTAAAAAACATTCACTTTTTCAAACAAAAACATTTTTTTTAACAAAAACATTTTTTTTAACAAAAAGTTGTTTCAACTCATGTACCTATCTATCCATCCATCCATCCATCCATCCATCCATCCATCCATCCATCCATCCATCCATCCATCACTCCATCCATCAATCTATCTATAGAAATAGACACTTACCTGTCAGCATTGGTGCTGTTTCAGCACTCGTGCTGATATGCACGGCAAATGCAACCATTTTGCATTGACAGGTGAACAGCTGGGGGAAAACTCAAGTTCAGTTTGCGTCAGGGCGTCTGCATGGATGCAGGGTCAAAGGCCAAAGGCCTGGCACGCTACCTCACCTAACCAGCTAAACCTACCCACCACCTGCACAAAAAAACAGAAAACAAAACCAAAAAACACTGACCACTGGCGGGACCTACACAGACCCTACCCAAAATATACCAGGATAGACCACCCCTATATAAAATAACCCTAGATACAACAGCAATTTATAAAATAGACCCCTGTTAAAAAAAAACAAATCTAAAAAATAAAGTGCAGTACCGTGTCTACACACCTGGTGGCGCTAGAGGCGCACCAAACCACCACCAGTCGACTAGCCATACATCAATTACTATATAAACCAAGTTTCGTACAGATAAAACACACCGTTGCAGATATATGGACAGTTAAGATTCGGCCAATCAGATGCCCTTTATGCAAATGAGGGTGGTTACTAATGAGGGTGAAAGTCGTTTTTACCTCCCTACCTATATGCCATTTTAACCCTAACCTAACCATAGCCTCAAACTAACCCTAAACCCAAACTAACCATTAGTCCAAAGACTACTTTCAATATTTAACACAAAACAATAAAAAAATATGAACAAACAGTCGATCAAACTCATCTATCCATCTATCCATCTATCCATCTATCCATCTATCTATCCATCCATCCATCCATCACTCCATCACTCCATCACTCCATCCATCCATGTATAACACAGGCCTAAAAACATTCACTTTTTCAAACAAAAACTTTTTTTTTTTAACAAAAAGTTGTTTAAACTCATGTATCTATATATTCATCTATTCATCTATCTATCTATTTATCTATCTATCCATCCATCCATCCATCCATCCATCACTCCATCCATCCATGTATAACACAGGCCTAAAAACATTCACTTTTTCAAACAAAAACATATTTTTTTTAACAAAAAGTGGTTTAAACTCATGTATCTATATATTCATCTATTCATCTATCTATCCATCCATCCATCCATCCATCCATCACTCCATCACTCCATCCATCAATGTAACACAGGCCTAAAAAACATTCACTTTTTCAAACAAAAACATTTTTTTTAACAAAAACATTTTTTTTAACAAAAAGTTGTTTCAACTCATGTACCTATCTATCCATCCATCCATCCATCCATCCATCCATCCATCCATCCATCCATCCATCCATCCATCCATCCATCCATCACTCCATCCATCAATCTATCTATAGAAATAGACACTTACCTGTCAGCATTGGTGCTGTTTCAGCACTCGTGCTGATATGCACGGCAAATGCAACCATTTTGCATTGACAGGTGAACAGCTGGGGGAAAACTCAAGTTCAGTTTGCGTCAGGGCGTCTGCATGGATGCAGGGTCAAAGGCCAAAGGCCTGGCACGCTACCTCACCTAACCAGCTAAACCTACCCACCACCTGCACAAAAAAACAGAAAACAAAACCAAAAAACACTGACCACTGGCGGGACCTACACAGACCCTACCCAAAATATACCAGGATAGACCACCCCTATATAAAATAACCCTAGATACAACAGCAATTTATAAAATAGACCCCTGTTAAAAAAAAACAAATCTAAAAAATAAAGTGCAGTACCGTGTCTACACACCTGGTGGCGCTAGAGGCGCACCAAACCACCACCAGTCGACTAGCCATACATCAATTACTATATAAACCAAGTTTCGTACAGATAAAACACACCGTTGCAGATATATGGACAGTTAAGATTCGGCCAATCAGATGCCCTTTATGCAAATGAGGGTGGTTACTAATGAGGGTGAAAGTCGTTTTTACCTCCCTACCTATATGCCATTTTAACCCTAACCTAACCATAGCCTCAAACTAACCCTAAACCCAAACTAACCATTAGTCCAAAGACTACTTTCAATATTTAACACAAAACAATAAAAAAATATGAACAAACAGTCGATCAAACTCATCTATCCATCTATCCATCTATCCATCTATCCATCTATCTATCCATCCATCCATCCATCACTCCATCACTCCATCACTCCATCCATCCATGTATAACACAGGCCTAAAAACATTCACTTTTTCAAACAAAAACTTTTTTTTTTTTAACAAAAAGTTGTTTAAACTCATGTATCTATATATTCATCTATTCATCTATCTATCTATTTATCTATCTATCCATCCATCCATCCATCCATCCATCACTCCATCCATCCATGTATAACACAGGCCTAAAAACATTCACTTTTTCAAACAAAAACATATTTTTTTTAACAAAAAGTGGTTTAAACTCATGTATCTATATATTCATCTATTCATCTATCTATCCATCCATCCATCCATCCATCCATCACTCCATCACTCCATCCATCAATGTAACACAGGCCTAAAAAACATTCACTTTTTCAAACAAAAACATTTTTTTTAACAAAAACATTTTTTTTAACAAAAAGTTGTTTCAACTCATGTACCTATCTATCCATCCATCCATCCATCCATCCATCCATCCATCCATCCATCCATCCATCCATCCATCCATCACTCCATCCATCAATCTATCTATAGAAATAGACACTTACCTGTCAGCATTGGTGCTGTTTCAGCACTCGTGCTGATATGCACGGCAAATGCAACCATTTTGCATTGACAGGTGAACAGCTGGGGGAAAACTCAAGTTCAGTTTGCGTCAGGGCGTCTGCATGGATGCAGGGTCAAAGGCCAAAGGCCTGGCACGCTACCTCACCTAACCAGCTAAACCTACCCACCACCTGCACAAAAAAAACAGAAAACAAAACCAAAAAACACTGACCACTGGCGGGACCTACACAGACCCTACCCAAAATATACCAGGATAGACCACCCCTATATAAAATAACCCTAGATACAACAGCAATTTATAAAATAGACCCCTGTTAAAAAAAAACAAATCTAAAAAATAAAGTGCAGTACCGTGTCTACACACCTGGTGGCGCTAGAGGCGCACCAAACCACCACCAGTCGACTAGCCATACATCAATTACTATATAAACCAAGTTTCGTACAGATAAAACACACCGTTGCAGATATATGGACAGTTAAGATTCGGCCAATCAGATGCCCTTTATGCAAATGAGGGTGGTTACTAATGAGGGTGAAAGTCGTTTTTACCTCCCTACCTATATGCCATTTTAACCCTAACCTAACCATAGCCTCAAACTAACCCTAAACCCAAACTAACCATTAGTCCAAAGACTACTTTCAATATTTAACACAAAACAATAAAAAAATATGAACAAACAGTCGATCAAACTCATCTATCCATCTATCCATCTATCCATCTATCCATCTATCTATCCATCCATCCATCCATCACTCCATCACTCCATCACTCCATCCATCCATGTATAACACAGGCCTAAAAACATTCACTTTTTCAAACAAAAACTTTTTTTTTTTTAACAAAAAGTTGTTTAAACTCATGTATCTATATATTCATCTATTCATCTATCTATCTATTTATCTATCTATCCATCCATCCATCCATCCATCCATCACTCCATCCATCCATGTATAACACAGGCCTAAAAACATTCACTTTTTCAAACAAAAACATATTTTTTTTAACAAAAAGTGGTTTAAACTCATGTATCTATATATTCATCTATTCATCTATCTATCCATCCATCCATCCATCCATCCATCACTCCATCACTCCATCCATCAATGTAACACAGGCCTAAAAAACATTCACTTTTTCAAACAAAAACATTTTTTTTAACAAAAACATTTTTTTTAACAAAAAGTTGTTTCAACTCATGTACCTATCTATCCATCCATCCATCCATCCATCCATCCATCCATCCATCCATCCATCCATCCATCCATCCATCCATCCATCACTCCATCCATCAATCTATCTATAGAAATAGACACTTACCTGTCAGCATTGGTGCTGTTTCAGCACTCGTGCTGATATGCACGGCAAATGCAACCATTTTGCATTGACAGGTGAACAGCTGGGGGAAAACTCAAGTTCAGTTTGCGTCAGGGCGTCTGCATGGATGCAGGGTCAAAGGCCAAAGGCCTGGCACGCTACCTCACCTAACCAGCTAAACCTACCCACCACCTGCACAAAAAAACAGAAAACAAAACCAAAAAACACTGACCACTGGCGGGACCTACACAGACCCTACCCAAAATATACCAGGATAGACCACCCCTATATAAAATAACCCTAGATACAACAGCAATTTATAAAATAGACCCCTGTTAAAAAAAAACAAATCTAAAAAATAAAGTGCAGTACCGTGTCTACACACCTGGTGGCGCTAGAGGCGCACCAAACCACCACCAGTCGACTAGCCATACATCAATTACTATATAAACCAAGTTTCGTACAGATAAAACACACCGTTGCAGATATATGGACAGTTAAGATTCGGCCAATCAGATGCCCTTTATGCAAATGAGGGTGGTTACTAATGAGGGTGAAAGTCGTTTTTACCTCCCTACCTAACCCTAACCCTAACCCTAACCCTAACCCTAACCCTAACCCTAACCCTATCTATCCATCCATCCATCCATCACTCCATCACTCCATCACTCCATCCATCCATGTATAACACAGGCCTAAAAACATTCACTTTTTCAAACAAAAACTTTTTTTTTTTTAACAAAAAGTTGTTTAAACTCATGTATCTATATATTCATCTATTCATCTATCTATCTATTTATCTATCTATCCATCCATCCATCCATCCATCCATCACTCCATCCATCCATGTATAACACAGGCCTAAAAACATTCACTTTTTCAAACAAAAACATATTTTTTTTAACAAAAAGTGGTTTAAACTCATGTATCTATATATTCATCTATTCATCTATCTATCCATCCATCCATCCATCCATCCATCACTCCATCACTCCATCCATCAATGTAACACAGGCCTAAAAAACATTCACTTTTTCAAACAAAAACATTTTTTTTAACAAAAACATTTTTTTTAACAAAAAGTTGTTTCAACTCATGTACCTATCTATCCATCCATCCATCCATCCATCCATCCATCCATCCATCCATCCATCCATCCATCCATCCATCCATCCATCACTCCATCCATCAATCTATCTATAGAAATAGACACTTACCTGTCAGCATTGGTGCTGTTTCAGCACTCGTGCTGATATGCACGGCAAATGCAACCATTTTGCATTGACAGGTGAACAGCTGGGGGAAAACTCAAGTTCAGTTTGCGTCAGGGCGTCTGCATGGATGCAGGGTCAAAGGCCAAAGGCCTGGCACGCTACCTCACCTAACCAGCTAAACCTACCCACCACCTGCACAAAAAAACAGAAAACAAAACCAAAAAACACTGACCACTGGCGGGACCTACACAGACCCTACCCAAAATATACCAGGATAGACCACCCCTATATAAAATAACCCTAGATACAACAGCAATTTATAAAATAGACCCCTGTTAAAAAAAAACAAATCTAAAAAATAAAGTGCAGTACCGTGTCTACACACCTGGTGGCGCTAGAGGCGCACCAAACCACCACCAGTCGACTAGCCATACATCAATTACTATATAAACCAAGTTTCGTACAGATAAAACACACCGTTGCAGATATATGGACAGTTAAGATTCGGCCAATCAGATGCCCTTTATGCAAATGAGGGTGGTTACTAATGAGGGTGAAAGTCGTTTTTACCTCCCTACCTATATGCCATTTTAACCCTAACCTAACCATAGCCTCAAACTAACCCTAAACCCAAACTAACCATTAGTCCAAAGACTACTTTCAATATTTAACACAAAACAATAAAAAAATATGAACAAACAGTCGATCAAACTCATCTATCCATCTATCCATCTATCCATCTATCCATCTATCTATCCATCCATCCATCCATCACTCCATCACTCCATCACTCCATCCATCCATGTATAACACAGGCCTAAAAACATTCACTTTTTCAAACAAAAACTTTTTTTTTTTTAACAAAAAGTTGTTTAAACTCATGTATCTATATATTCATCTATTCATCTATCTATCTATTTATCTATCTATCCATCCATCCATCCATCCATCCATCACTCCATCCATCCATGTATAACACAGGCCTAAAAACATTCACTTTTTCAAACAAAAACATATTTTTTTTAACAAAAAGTGGTTTAAACTCATGTATCTATATATTCATCTATTCATCTATCTATCCATCCATCCATCCATCCATCCATCACTCCATCACTCCATCCATCAATGTAACACAGGCCTAAAAAACATTCACTTTTTCAAACAAAAACATTTTTTTTAACAAAAACATTTTTTTTAACAAAAAGTTGTTTCAACTCATGTACCTATCTATCCATCCATCCATCCATCCATCCATCCATCCATCCATCCATCCATCCATCCATCCATCCATCCATCCATCCATCCATCCATCACTCCATCCATCAATCTATCTATAGAAATAGACACTTACCTGTCAGCATTGGTGCTGTTTCAGCACTCGTGCTGATATGCACGGCAAATGCAACCATTTTGCATTGACAGGTGAACAGCTGGGGGAAAACTCAAGTTCAGTTTGCGTCAGGGCGTCTGCATGGATGCAGGGTCAAAGGCCAAAGGCCTGGCACGCTACCTCACCTAACCAGCTAAACCTACCCACCACCTGCACAAAAAAACAGAAAACAAAACCAAAAAACACTGACCACTGGCGGGACCTACACAGACCCTACCCAAAATATACCAGGATAGACCACCCCTATATAAAATAACCCTAGATACAACAGCAATTTATAAAATAGACCCCTGTTAAAAAAAAACAAATCTAAAAAATAAAGTGCAGTACCGTGTCTACACACCTGGTGGCGCTAGAGGCGCACCAAACCACCACCAGTCGACTAGCCATACATCAATTACTATATAAACCAAGTTTCGTACAGATAAAACACACCGTTGCAGATATATGGACAGTTAAGATTCGGCCAATCAGATGCCCTTTATGCAAATGAGGGTGGTTACTAATGAGGGTGAAAGTCGTTTTTACCTCCCTACCTATATGCCATTTTAACCCTAACCTAACCATAGCCTCAAACTAACCCTAAACCCAAACTAACCATTAGTCCAAAGACTACTTTCAATATTTAACACAAAACAATAAAAAAATATGAACAAACAGTCGATCAAACTCATCTATCCATCTATCCATCTATCCATCTATCCATCTATCTATCCATCCATCCATCCATCACTCCATCACTCCATCACTCCATCCATCCATGTATAACACAGGCCTAAAAACATTCACTTTTTCAAACAAAAACTTTTTTTTTTTTTACAAAAAGTTGTTTAAACTCATGTATCTATATATTCATCTATTCATCTATCTATCTATTTATCTATCTATCCATCCATCCATCCATCCATCCATCACTCCATCCATCCATGTATAACACAGGCCTAAAAACATTCACTTTTTCAAACAAAAACATATTTTTTTTAACAAAAAGTGGTTTAAACTCATGTATCTATATATTCATCTATTCATCTATCTATCCATCCATCCATCCATCCATCCATCACTCCATCACTCCATCCATCAATGTAACACAGGCCTAAAAAACATTCACTTTTTCAAACAAAAACATTTTTTTTAACAAAAAAATTTTTTTTAACAAAAAGTTGTTTCAACTCATGTACCTATCTATCCATCCATCCATCCATCCATCCATCCATCCATCCATCCATCCATCACTCCATCCATCAATCTATCTATAGAAATAGACACTTACCTGTCAGCATTGGTGCTGTTTCAGCACTCGTGCTGATATGCACGGCAAATGCAACCATTTTGCATTGACAGGTGAACAGCTGGGGGAAAACTCAAGTTCAGTTTGCGTCAGGGCGTCTGCATGGATGCAGGGTCAAAGGCCAAAGGCCTGGCACGCTACCTCACCTAACCAGCTAAACCTACCCACCACCTGCACAAAAAAACAGAAAACAAAACCAAAAAACACTGACCACTGGCGGGACCTACACAGACCCTACCCAAAATATACCAGGATAGACCACCCCTATATAAAATAACCCTAGATACAACAGCAATTTATAAAATAGACCCCTGTTAAAAAAAAACAAATCTAAAAAATAAAGTGCAGTACCGTGTCTACACACCTGGTGGCGCTAGAGGCGCACCAAACCACCACCAGTCGACTAGCCATACATCAATTACTATATAAACCAAGTTTCGTACAGATAAAACACACCGTTGCAGATATATGGACAGTTAAGATTCGGCCAATCAGATGCCCTTTATGCAAATGAGGGTGGTTACTAATGAGGGTGAAAGTCGTTTTTACCTCCCTACCTATATGCCATTTTAACCCTAACCTAACCATAGCCTCAAACTAACCCTAAACCCAAACTAACCATTAGTCCAAAGACTACTTTCAATATTTAACACAAAACAATAAAAAAATATGAACAAACAGTCGATCAAACTCATCTATCCATCTATCCATCTATCCATCTATCCATCTATCTATCCATCCATCCATCCATCACTCCATCACTCCATCACTCCATCCATCCATGTATAACACAGGCCTAAAAACATTCACTTTTTCAAACAAAAACTTTTTTTTTTTTAACAAAAAGTTGTTTAAACTCATGTATCTATATATTCATCTATTCATCTATCTATCTATTTATCTATCTATCCATCCATCCATCCATCCATCCATCACTCCATCCATCCATGTATAACACAGGCCTAAAAACATTCACTTTTTCAAACAAAAACATATTTTTTTTAACAAAAAGTGGTTTAAACTCATGTATCTATATATTCATCTATTCATCTATCTATCCATCCATCCATCCATCCATCCATCACTCCATCACTCCATCCATCAATGTAACACAGGCCTAAAAAACATTCACTTTTTCAAACAAAAACATTTTTTTTAACAAAAAAATTTTTTTTAACAAAAAGTTGTTTCAACTCATGTACCTATCTATCCATCCATCCATCCATCCATCCATCCATCCATCCATCCATCCATCCATCCATCCATCCATCCATCCATCCATCACTCCATCCATCAATCTATCTATAGAAATAGACACTTACCTGTCAGCATTGGTGCTGTTTCAGCACTCGTGCTGATATGCACGGCAAATGCAACCATTTTGCATTGACAGGTGAACAGCTGGGGGAAAACTCAAGTTCAGTTTGCGTCAGGGCGTCTGCATGGATGCAGGGTCAAAGGCCAAAGGCCTGGCACGCTACCTCACCTAACCAGCTAAACCTACCCACCACCTGCACAAAAAAACAGAAAACAAAACCAAAAAACACTGACCACTGGCGGGACCTACACAGACCCTACCCAAAATATACCAGGATAGACCACCCCTATATAAAATAACCCTAGATACAACAGCAATTTATAAAATAGACCCCTGTTAAAAAAAAACAAATCTAAAAAATAAAGTGCAGTACCGTGTCTACACACCTGGTGGCGCTAGAGGCGCACCAAACCACCACCAGTCGACTAGCCATACATCAATTACTATATAAACCAAGTTTCGTACAGATAAAACACACCGTTGCAGATATATGGACAGTTAAGATTCGGCCAATCAGATGCCCTTTATGCAAATGAGGGTGGTTACTAATGAGGGTGAAAGTCGTTTTTACCTCCCTACCTATATGCCATTTTAACCCTAACCTAACCATAGCCTCAAACTAACCCTAAACCCAAACTAACCATTAGTCCAAAGACTACTTTCAATATTTAACACAAAACAATAAAAAAATATGAACAAACAGTCGATCAAACTCATCTATCCATCTATCCATCTATCCATCTATCCATCTATCTATCCATCCATCCATCCATCACTCCATCACTCCATCACTCCATCCATCCATGTATAACACAGGCCTAAAAACATTCACTTTTTCAAACAAAAACTTTTTTTTTTTTAACAAAAAGTTGTTTAAACTCATGTATCTATATATTCATCTATTCATCTATCTATCTATTTATCTATCTATCCATCCATCCATCCATCCATCCATCACTCCATCCATCCATGTATAACACAGGCCTAAAAACATTCACTTTTTCAAACAAAAACATATTTTTTTTAACAAAAAGTGGTTTAAACTCATGTATCTATATATTCATCTATTCATCTATCTATCCATCCATCCATCCATCCATCCATCACTCCATCACTCCATCCATCAATGTAACACAGGCCTAAAAAACATTCACTTTTTCAAACAAAAACATTTTTTTTAACAAAAAAATTTTTTTTAACAAAAAGTTGTTTCAACTCATGTACCTATCTATCCATCCATCCATCCATCCATCCATCCATCCATCCATCCATCCATCCATCCATCCATCCATCCATCCATCCATCACTCCATCCATCAATCTATCTATAGAAATAGACACTTACCTGTCAGCATTGGTGCTGTTTCAGCACTCGTGCTGATATGCACGGCAAATGCAACCATTTTGCATTGACAGGTGAACAGCTGGGGGAAAACTCAAGTTCAGTTTGCGTCAGGGCGTCTGCATGGATGCAGGGTCAAAGGCCAAAGGCCTGGCACGCTACCTCACCTAACCAGCTAAACCTACCCACCACCTGCACAAAAAAACAGAAAACAAAACCAAAAAACACTGACCACTGGCGGGACCTACACAGACCCTACCCAAAATATACCAGGATAGACCACCCCTATATAAAATAACCCTAGATACAACAGCAATTTATAAAATAGACCCCTGTTAAAAAAAAACAAATCTAAAAAATAAAGTGCAGTACCGTGTCTACACACCTGGTGGCGCTAGAGGCGCACCAAACCACCACCAGTCGACTAGCCATACATCAATTACTATATAAACCAAGTTTCGTACAGATAAAACACACCGTTGCAGATATATGGACAGTTAAGATTCGGCCAATCAGATGCCCTTTATGCAAATGAGGGTGGTTACTAATGAGGGTGAAAGTCGTTTTTACCTCCCTACCTATATGCCATTTTAACCCTAACCTAACCATAGCCTCAAACTAACCCTAAACCCAAACTAACCATTAGTCCAAAGACTACTTTCAATATTTAACACAAAACAATAAAAAAATATGAACAAACAGTCGATCAAACTCATCTATCCATCTATCCATCTATCCATCTATCCATCTATCTATCCATCCATCCATCCATCACTCCATCACTCCATCACTCCATCCATCCATGTATAACACAGGCCTAAAAACATTCACTTTTTCAAACAAAAACTTTTTTTTTTTTAACAAAAAGTTGGTTAAACTCATGTATCTATATATTCATCTATTCATCTATCTATCTATTTATCTATCTATCCATCCATCCATCCATCCATCCATCACTCCATCCATCCATGTATAACACAGGCCTAAAAACATTCACTTTTTCAAACAAAAACATATTTTTTTTAACAAAAAGTGGTTTAAACTCATGTATCTATATATTCATCTATTCATCTATCTATCCATCCATCCATCCATCCATCCATCACTCCATCACTCCATCCATCAATGTAACACAGGCCTAAAAAACATTCACTTTTTCAAACAAAAACATTTTTTTTAACAAAAACATTTTTTTTAACAAAAAGTTGTTTCAACTCATGTACCTATCTATCCATCCATCCATCCATCCATCCATCCATCCATCCATCCATCCATCCATCCATCCATCCATCCATCCATCACTCCATCCATCAATCTATCTATAGAAATAGACACTTACCTGTCAGCATTGGTGCTGTTTCAGCACTCGTGCTGATATGCACGGCAAATGCAACCATTTTGCATTGACAGGTGAACAGCTGGGGGAAAACTCAAGTTCAGTTTGCGTCAGGGCGTCTGCATGGATGCAGGGTCAAAGGCCAAAGGCCTGGCACGCTACCTCACCTAACCAGCTAAACCTACCCACCACCTGCACAAAAAAACAGAAAACAAAACCAAAAAACACTGACCACTGGCGGGACCTACACAGACCCTACCCAAAATATACCAGGATAGACCACCCCTATATAAAATAACCCTAGATACAACAGCAATTTATAAAATAGACCCCTGTTAAAAAAAAACAAATCTAAAAAATAAAGTGCAGTACCGTGTCTACACACCTGGTGGCGCTAGAGGCGCACCAAACCACCACCAGTCGACTAGCCATACATCAATTACTATATAAACCAAGTTTCGTACAGATAAAACACACCGTTGCAGATATATGGACAGTTAAGATTCGGCCAATCAGATGCCCTTTATGCAAATGAGGGTGGTTACTAATGAGGGTGAAAGTCGTTTTTACCTCCCTACCTATATGCCATTTTAACCCTAACCTAACCATAGCCTCAAACTAACCCTAAACCCAAACTAACCATTAGTCCAAAGACTACTTTCAATATTTAACACAAAACAATAAAAAAATATGAACAAACAGTCGATCAAACTCATCTATCCATCTATCCATCTATCCATCTATCCATCTATCTATCCATCCATCCATCCATCACTCCATCACTCCATCACTCCATCCATCCATGTATAACACAGGCCTAAAAACATTCACTTTTTCAAACAAAAACTTTTTTTTTTTTAACAAAAAGTTGTTTAAACTCATGTATCTATATATTCATCTATTCATCTATCTATCTATTTATCTATCTATCCATCCATCCATCCATCCATCCATCACTCCATCCATCCATGTATAACACAGGCCTAAAAACATTCACTTTTTCAAACAAAAACATATTTTTTTTAACAAAAAGTGGTTTAAACTCATGTATCTATATATTCATCTATTCATCTATCTATCCATCCATCCATCCATCCATCCATCACTCCATCACTCCATCCATCAATGTAACACAGGCCTAAAAAACATTCACTTTTTCAAACAAAAACATTTTTTTTAACAAAAACATTTTTTTTAACAAAAAGTTGTTTCAACTCATGTACCTATCTATCCATCCATCCATCCATCCATCCATCCATCCATCCATCCATCCATCCATCCATCCATCCATCCATCCATCACTCCATCCATCAATCTATCTATAGAAATAGACACTTACCTGTCAGCATTGGTGCTGTTTCAGCACTCGTGCTGATATGCACGGCAAATGCAACCATTTTGCATTGACAGGTGAACAGCTGGGGGAAAACTCAAGTTCAGTTTGCGTCAGGGCGTCTGCATGGATGCAGGGTCAAAGGCCAAAGGCCTGGCACGCTACCTCACCTAACCAGCTAAACCTACCCACCACCTGCACAAAAAAACAGAAAACAAAACCAAAAAACACTGACCACTGGCGGGACCTACACAGACCCTACCCAAAATATACCAGGATAGACCACCCCTATATAAAATAACCCTAGATACAACAGCAATTTATAAAATAGACCCCTGTTAAAAAAAAAAAAATCTAAAAAATAAAGTGCAGTACCGTGTCTACACACCTGGTGGCGCTAGAGGCGCACCAAACCACCACCAGTCGACTAGCCATACATCAATTACTATATAAACCAAGTTTCGTACAGATAAAACACACCGTTGCAGATATATGGACAGTTAAGATTCGGCCAATCAGATGCCCTTTATGCAAATGAGGGTGGTTACTAATGAGGGTGAAAGTCGTTTTTACCTCCCTACCTATATGCCATTTTAACCCTAACCTAACCATAGCCTCAAACTAACCCTAAACCCAAACTAACCATTAGTCCAAAGACTACTTTCAATATTTAACACAAAACAATAAAAAAATATGAACAAACAGTCGATCAAACTCATCTATCCATCTATCCATCTATCCATCTATCCATCTATCTATCCATCCATCCATCCATCACTCCATCACTCCATCACTCCATCCATCCATGTATAACACAGGCCTAAAAACATTCACTTTTTCAAACAAAAACTTTTTTTTTTTTAACAAAAAGTTGTTTAAACTCATGTATCTATATATTCATCTATTCATCTATCTATCTATTTATCTATCTATCCATCCATCCATCCATCCATCCATCACTCCATCCATCCATGTATAACACAGGCCTAAAAACATTCACTTTTTCAAACAAAAACATATTTTTTTTAACAAAAAGTGGTTTAAACTCATGTATCTATATATTCATCTATTCATCTATCTATCCATCCATCCATCCATCCATCCATCACTCCATCACTCCATCCATCAATGTAACACAGGCCTAAAAAACATTCACTTTTTCAAACAAAAACATTTTTTTTAACAAAAACATTTTTTTTAACAAAAAGTTGTTTCAACTCATGTACCTATCTATCCATCCATCCATCCATCCATCCATCCATCCATCCATCCATCCATCCATCCATCCATCCATCCATCCATCCATCCATCACTCCATCCATCAATCTATCTATAGAAATAGACACTTACCTGTCAGCATTGGTGCTGTTTCAGCACTCGTGCTGATATGCACGGCAAATGCAACCATTTTGCATTGACAGGTGAACAGCTGGGGGAAAACTCAAGTTCAGTTTGCGTCAGGGCGTCTGCATGGATGCAGGGTCAAAGGCCAAAGGCCTGGCACGCTACCTCACCTAACCAGCTAAACCTACCCACCACCTGCACAAAAAAACAGAAAACAAAACCAAAAAACACTGACCACTGGCGGGACCTACACAGACCCTACCCAAAATATACCAGGATAGACCACCCCTATATAAAATAACCCTAGATACAACAGCAATTTATAAAATAGACCCCTGTTAAAAAAAAACAAATCTAAAAAATAAAGTGCAGTACCGTGTCTACACACCTGGTGGCGCTAGAGGCGCACCAAACCACCACCAGTCGACTAGCCATACATCAATTACTATATAAACCAAGTTTCGTACAGATAAAACACACCGTTGCAGATATATGGACAGTTAAGATTCGGCCAATCAGATGCCCTTTATGCAAATGAGGGTGGTTACTAATGAGGGTGAAAGTCGTTTTTACCTCCCTACCTATATGCCATTTTAACCCTAACCTAACCATAGCCTCAAACTAACCCTAAACCCAAACTAACCATTAGTCCAAAGACTACTTTCAATATTTAACACAAAACAATAAAAAAATATGAACAAACAGTCGATCAAACTCATCTATCCATCTATCCATCTATCCATCTATCCATCTATCTATCCATCCATCCATCCATCACTCCATCACTCCATCACTCCATCCATCCATGTATAACACAGGCCTAAAAACATTCACTTTTTCAAACAAAAACTTTTTTTTTTTTAACAAAAAGTTGGTTAAACTCATGTATCTATATATTCATCTATTCATCTATCTATCTATTTATCTATCTATCCATCCATCCATCCATCCATCCATCACTCCATCCATCCATGTATAACACAGGCCTAAAAACATTCACTTTTTCAAACAAAAAC
>NW_028118226.1:0-41329 GCF_965113295.1 Leuciscus leuciscus | reverse complement strand
AATATGTTTTTGTTTGAAAAAGTGAATGTTTTTAGGCCTGTGTTATACATGGATGGATGGAGTGATGGATGGATGGATGGATGGATGGATAGATAGATAAATAGATAGATAGATGAATAGATGAATATATAGATACATGAGTTTAAACAACTTTTTGTTAAAAAAAAAAAAGTTTTTGTTTGAAAAAGTGAATGTTTTTAGGCCTGTGTTATACATGGATGGATGGAGTGATGGAGTGATGGATGGATGGATGGATGGATGGATAGATAGATGGATAGATGGATAGATGGATAGATGGATAGATGAGTTTGATCGACTGTTTGTTCATATTTTTTTATTGTTTTGTGTTAAATATTGAAAGTAGTCTTTGGACTAATGGTTAGTTTGGGTTTAGGGTTAGTTTGGGGCTATGGTTAGGTTAGGCTATGGTTAGGTTAGGGTTAAAATGGCATATAGGTAGGGAGGTAAAAACGACTTTCACCCTCATTAGTAACCACCCTCATTTGCATAAAGGGCATCTGATTGGCCGAATCTTAACTGTCCATATATCTGCAACGGTGTGTTTTATCTGTACGAAACTTGGTTTATATAGTAATTGATGTATGGCTAGTCGACTGGTGGTGGTTTGGTGCGCCTCTAGCGCCACCAGGTGTGTAGACACGGTACTGCACTTTATTTTTTAGATTTGTTTTTTTTTAACAGGGGTCTATTTTATAAATTGCTGTTGTATCTAGGGTTATTTTATATAGGGGTGGTCTATCCTGGTATATTTTGGGTAGGGTCTGTGTAGGTCCCGCCAGTGGTCAGTGTTTTTTGGTTTTGTTTTCTGTTTTTTTGTGCAGGTGGTGGGTAGGTTTAGCTGGTTAGGTGAGGTAGCGTGCCAGGCCTTTGGCCTTTGACCCTGCATCCATGCAGACGCCCTGACGCAAACTGAACTTGAGTTTTCCCCCAGCTGTTCACCTGTCAATGCAAAATGGTTGCATTTGCCGTGCATATCAGCACGAGTGCTGAAACAGCACCAATGCTGACAGGTAAGTGTCTATTTCTATAGATAGATTGATGGATGGAGTGATGGATGGATGGATGGATGGATGGATGGATGGATGGATGGATGGATGGATGGATGGATGGATGGATGGATAGATAGGTACATGAGTTGAAACAACTTTTTGTTAAAAAAAATGTTTTTGTTAAAAAAAATGTTTTTGTTTGAAAAAGTGAATGTTTTTTAGGCCTGTGTTACATTGATGGATGGAGTGATGGAGTGATGGATGGATGGATGGATGGATGGATAGATAGATGAATAGATGAATATATAGATACATGAGTTTAAACCACTTTTTGTTAAAAAAAATATGTTTTTGTTTGAAAAAGTGAATGTTTTTAGGCCTGTGTTATACATGGATGGATGGAGTGATGGATGGATGGATGGATGGATGGATAGATAGATAAATAGATAGATAGATGAATAGATGAATATATAGATACATGAGTTTAAACAACTTTTTGTTAAAAAAAAAAAAGTTTTTGTTTGAAAAAGTGAATGTTTTTAGGCCTGTGTTATACATGGATGGATGGAGTGATGGAGTGATGGAGTGATGGATGGATGGATGGATGGATAGATAGATGGATAGATGGATAGATGGATAGATGGATAGATGGATAGATGAGTTTGATCGACTGTTTGTTCATATTTTTTTATTGTTTTGTGTTAAATATTGAAAGTAGTCTTTGGACTAATGGTTAGTTTGGGTTTAGGGTTAGTTTGAGGCTATGGTTAGGTTAGGGTTAAAATGGCATATAGGTAGGGAGGTAAAAACGACTTTCACCCTCATTAGTAACCACCCTCATTTGCATAAAGGGCATCTGATTGGCCGAATCTTAACTGTCCATATATCTGCAACGGTGTGTTTTATCTGTACGAAACTTGGTTTATATAGTAATTGATGTATGGCTAGTCGACTGGTGGTGGTTTGGTGCGCCTCTAGCGCCACCAGGTGTGTAGACACGGTACTGCACTTTATTTTTTAGATTTGTTTTTTTTTAACAGGGGTCTATTTTATAAATTGCTGTTGTATCTAGGGTTATTTTATATAGGGGTGGTCTATCCTGGTATATTTTGGGTAGGGTCTGTGTAGGTCCCGCCAGTGGTCAGTGTTTTTTGGTTTTGTTTTCTGTTTTTTTGTGCAGGTGGTGGGTAGGTTTAGCTGGTTAGGTGAGGTAGCGTGCCAGGCCTTTGGCCTTTGACCCTGCATCCATGCAGACGCCCTGACGCAAACTGAACTTGAGTTTTCCCCCAGCTGTTCACCTGTCAATGCAAAATGGTTGCATTTGCCGTGCATATCAGCACGAGTGCTGAAACAGCACCAATGCTGACAGGTAAGTGTCTATTTCTATAGATAGATTGATGGATGGAGTGATGGATGGATGGATGGATGGATGGATGGATGGATGGATGGATGGATGGATGGATGGATGGATGGATGGATGGATGGATAGATAGGTACATGAGTTGAAACAACTTTTTGTTAAAAAAAATGTTTTTGTTAAAAAAAATGTTTTTGTTTGAAAAAGTGAATGTTTTTTAGGCCTGTGTTACATTGATGGATGGAGTGATGGAGTGATGGATGGATGGATGGATGGATGGATAGATAGATGAATAGATGAATATATAGATACATGAGTTTAAACCACTTTTTGTTAAAAAAAATATGTTTTTGTTTGAAAAAGTGAATGTTTTTAGGCCTGTGTTATACATGGATGGATGGAGTGATGGATGGATGGATGGATGGATGGATAGATAGATAAATAGATAGATAGATGAATAGATGAATATATAGATACATGAGTTTAAACAACTTTTTGTTAAAAAAAAAAAAGTTTTTGTTTGAAAAAGTGAATGTTTTTAGGCCTGTGTTATACATGGATGGATGGAGTGATGGAGTGATGGATGGATGGATGGATGGATGGATAGATAGATGGATAGATGGATAGATGGATAGATGGATAGATGAGTTTGATCGACTGTTTGTTCATATTTTTTTATTGTTTTGTGTTAAATATTGAAAGTAGTCTTTGGACTAATGGTTAGTTTGGGTTTAGGGTTAGTTTGGGGCTATGGTTAGGTTAGGCTATGGTTAGGTTAGGGTTAAAATGGCATATAGGTAGGGAGGTAAAAACGACTTTCACCCTCATTAGTAACCACCCTCATTTGCATAAAGGGCATCTGATTGGCCGAATCTTAACTGTCCATATATCTGCAACGGTGTGTTTTATCTGTACGAAACTTGGTTTATATAGTAATTGATGTATGGCTAGTCGACTGGTGGTGGTTTGGTGCGCCTCTAGCGCCACCAGGTGTGTAGACACGGTACTGCACTTTATTTTTTAGATTTGTTTTTTTTTAACAGGGGTCTATTTTATAAATTGCTGTTGTATCTAGGGTTATTTTATATAGGGGTGGTCTATCCTGGTATATTTTGGGTAGGGTCTGTGTAGGTCCCGCCAGTGGTCAGTGTTTTTTGGTTTTGTTTTCTGTTTTTTTGTGCAGGTGGTGGGTAGGTTTAGCTGGTTAGGTGAGGTAGCGTGCCAGGCCTTTGGCCTTTGACCCTGCATCCATGCAGACGCCCTGACGCAAACTGAACTTGAGTTTTCCCCCAGCTGTTCACCTGTCAATGCAAAATGGTTGCATTTGCCGTGCATATCAGCACGAGTGCTGAAACAGCACCAATGCTGACAGGTAAGTGTCTATTTCTATAGATAGATTGATGGATGGAGTGATGGATGGATGGATGGATGGATGGATGGATGGATGGATGGATGGATGGATGGATGGATGGATGGATGGATAGATAGGTACATGAGTTGAAACAACTTTTTGTTAAAAAAAATGTTTTTGTTAAAAAAAATGTTTTTGTTTGAAAAAGTGAATGTTTTTTAGGCCTGTGTTACATTGATGGATGGAGTGATGGAGTGATGGATGGATGGATGGATGGATGGATAGATAGATGAATAGATGAATATATAGATACATGAGTTTAAACCACTTTTTGTTAAAAAAAATATGTTTTTGTTTGAAAAAGTGAATGTTTTTAGGCCTGTGTTATACATGGATGGATGGAGTGATGGATGGATGGATGGATGGATGGATAGATAGATAAATAGATAGATAGATGAATAGATGAATATATAGATACATGAGTTTAAACAACTTTTTGTTAAAAAAAAAAAAGTTTTTGTTTGAAAAAGTGAATGTTTTTAGGCCTGTGTTATACATGGATGGATGGAGTGATGGAGTGATGGAGTGATGGATGGATGGATGGATGGATAGATAGATGGATAGATGGATAGATGGATAGATGGATAGATGAGTTTGATCGACTGTTTGTTCATATTTTTTTATTGTTTTGTGTTAAATATTGAAAGTAGTCTTTGGACTAATGGTTAGTTTGGGTTTAGGGTTAGTTTGAGGCTATGGTTAGGTTAGGGTTAAAATGGCATATAGGTAGGGAGGTAAAAACGACTTTCACCCTCATTAGTAACCACCCTCATTTGCATAAAGGGCATCTGATTGGCCGAATCTTAACTGTCCATATATCTGCAACGGTGTGTTTTATCTGTACGAAACTTGGTTTATATAGTAATTGATGTATGGCTAGTCGACTGGTGGTGGTTTGGTGCGCCTCTAGCGCCACCAGGTGTGTAGACACGGTACTGCACTTTATTTTTTAGATTTGTTTTTTTTTAACAGGGGTCTATTTTATAAATTGCTGTTGTATCTAGGGTTATTTTATATAGGGGTGGTCTATCCTGGTATATTTTGGGTAGGGTCTGTGTAGGTCCCGCCAGTGGTCAGTGTTTTTTGGTTTTGTTTTCTGTTTTTTTGTGCAGGTGGTGGGTAGGTTTAGCTGGTTAGGTGAGGTAGCGTGCCAGGCCTTTGGCCTTTGACCCTGCATCCATGCAGACGCCCTGACGCAAACTGAACTTGAGTTTTCCCCCAGCTGTTCACCTGTCAATGCAAAATGGTTGCATTTGCCGTGCATATCAGCACGAGTGCTGAAACAGCACCAATGCTGACAGGTAAGTGTCTATTTCTATAGATAGATTGATGGATGGAGTGATGGATGGATGGATGGATGGATGGATGGATGGATGGATGGATGGATGGATGGATGGATGGATGGATGGATGGATGGATAGATAGGTACATGAGTTGAAACAACTTTTTGTTAAAAAAAATGTTTTTGTTAAAAAAAATGTTTTTGTTTGAAAAAGTGAATGTTTTTTAGGCCTGTGTTACATTGATGGATGGAGTGATGGAGTGATGGATGGATGGATGGATGGATGGATAGATAGATGAATAGATGAATATATAGATACATGAGTTTAAACCACTTTTTGTTAAAAAAAATATGTTTTTGTTTGAAAAAGTGAATGTTTTTAGGCCTGTGTTATACATGGATGGATGGAGTGATGGATGGATGGATGGATGGATGGATAGATGGATAGATAGATAGATAGATGAATAGATGAATATATAGATACATGAGTTTAAACAACTTTTTGTTAAAAAAAAAAAAGTTTTTGTTTGAAAAAGTGAATGTTTTTAGGCCTGTGTTATACATGGATGGATGGAGTGATGGAGTGATGGAGTGATGGATGGATGGATGGATGGATAGATAGATGGATAGATGGATAGATGGATAGATGGATAGATGAGTTTGATCGACTGTTTGTTCATATTTTTTTATTGTTTTGTGTTAAATATTGAAAGTAGTCTTTGGACTAATGGTTAGTTTGGGTTTAGGGTTAGTTTGAGGCTATGGTTAGGTTAGGGTTAAAATGGCATATAGGTAGGGAGGTAAAAACGACTTTCACCCTCATTAGTAACCACCCTCATTTGCATAAAGGGCATCTGATTGGCCGAATCTTAACTGTCCATATATCTGCAACGGTGTGTTTTATCTGTACGAAACTTGGTTTATATAGTAATTGATGTATGGCTAGTCGACTGGTGGTGGTTTGGTGCGCCTCTAGCGCCACCAGGTGTGTAGACACGGTACTGCACTTTATTTTTTAGATTTGTTTTTTTTTAACAGGGGTCTATTTTATAAATTGCTGTTGTATCTAGGGTTATTTTATATAGGGGTGGTCTATCCTGGTATATTTTGGGTAGGGTCTGTGTAGGTCCCGCCAGTGGTCAGTGTTTTTTGGTTTTGTTTTCTGTTTTTTTGTGCAGGTGGTGGGTAGGTTTAGCTGGTTAGGTGAGGTAGCGTGCCAGGCCTTTGGCCTTTGACCCTGCATCCATGCAGACGCCCTGACGCAAACTGAACTTGAGTTTTCCCCCAGCTGTTCACCTGTCAATGCAAAATGGTTGCATTTGCCGTGCATATCAGCACGAGTGCTGAAACAGCACCAATGCTGACAGGTAAGTGTCTATTTCTATAGATAGATTGATGGATGGAGTGATGGATGGATGGATGGATGGATGGATGGATGGATGGATGGATGGATGGATAGATAGGTACATGAGTTGAAACAACTTTTTGTTAAAAAAAATGTTTTTGTTAAAAAAAATGTTTTTGTTTGAAAAAGTGAATGTTTTTTAGGCCTGTGTTACATTGATGGATGGAGTGATGGAGTGATGGATGGATGGATGGATGGATGGATAGATAGATGAATAGATGAATATATAGATACATGAGTTTAAACCACTTTTTGTTAAAAAAAATATGTTTTTGTTTGAAAAAGTGAATGTTTTTAGGCCTGTGTTATACATGGATGGATGGAGTGATGGATGGATGGATGGATGGATGGATAGATAGATAAATAGATAGATAGATGAATAGATGAATATATAGATACATGAGTTTAAACAACTTTTTGTTAAAAAAAAAAAAGTTTTTGTTTGAAAAAGTGAATGTTTTTAGGCCTGTGTTATACATGGATGGATGGAGTGATGGAGTGATGGAGTGATGGATGGATGGATGGATAGATAGATGGATAGATGGATAGATGGATAGATGGATAGATGAGTTTGATCGACTGTTTGTTCATATTTTTTTATTGTTTTGTGTTAAATATTGAAAGTAGTCTTTGGACTAATGGTTAGTTTGGGTTTAGGGTTAGTTTGAGGCTATGGTTAGGTTAGGGTTAAAATGGCATATAGGTAGGGAGGTAAAAACGACTTTCACCCTCATTAGTAACCACCCTCATTTGCATAAAGGGCATCTGATTGGCCGAATCTTAACTGTCCATATATCTGCAACGGTGTGTTTTATCTGTACGAAACTTGGTTTATATAGTAATTGATGTATGGCTAGTCGACTGGTGGTGGTTTGGTGCGCCTCTAGCGCCACCAGGTGTGTAGACACGGTACTGCACTTTATTTTTTAGATTTGTTTTTTTTTAACAGGGGTCTATTTTATAAATTGCTGTTGTATCTAGGGTTATTTTATATAGGGGTGGTCTATCCTGGTATATTTTGGGTAGGGTCTGTGTAGGTCCCGCCAGTGGTCAGTGTTTTTTGGTTTTGTTTTCTGTTTTTTTGTGCAGGTGGTGGGTAGGTTTAGCTGGTTAGGTGAGGTAGCGTGCCAGGCCTTTGGCCTTTGACCCTGCATCCATGCAGACGCCCTGACGCAAACTGAACTTGAGTTTTCCCCCAGCTGTTCACCTGTCAATGCAAAATGGTTGCATTTGCCGTGCATATCAGCACGAGTGCTGAAACAGCACCAATGCTGACAGGTAAGTGTCTATTTCTATAGATAGATTGATGGATGGAGTGATGGATGGATGGATGGATGGATGGATGGATGGATGGATGGATGGATGGATGGATGGATGGATGGATGGATAGATAGGTACATGAGTTGAAACAACTTTTTGTTAAAAAAAATGTTTTTGTTAAAAAAAATGTTTTTGTTTGAAAAAGTGAATGTTTTTTAGGCCTGTGTTACATTGATGGATGGAGTGATGGAGTGATGGATGGATGGATGGATGGATGGATAGATAGATGAATAGATGAATATATAGATACATGAGTTTAAACCACTTTTTGTTAAAAAAAATATGTTTTTGTTTGAAAAAGTGAATGTTTTTAGGCCTGTGTTATACATGGATGGATGGAGTGATGGATGGATGGATGGATGGATGGATAGATAGATAAATAGATAGATAGATGAATAGATGAATATATAGATACATGAGTTTAAACAACTTTTTGTTAAAAAAAAAAAAGTTTTTGTTTGAAAAAGTGAATGTTTTTAGGCCTGTGTTATACATGGATGGATGGAGTGATGGAGTGATGGAGTGATGGATGGATGGATGGATGGATAGATAGATGGATAGATGGATAGATGGATAGATGGATAGATGAGTTTGATCGACTGTTTGTTCATATTTTTTTATTGTTTTGTGTTAAATATTGAAAGTAGTCTTTGGACTAATGGTTAGTTTGGGTTTAGGGTTAGTTTGAGGCTATGGTTAGGTTAGGGTTAAAATGGCATATAGGTAGGGAGGTAAAAACGACTTTCACCCTCATTAGTAACCACCCTCATTTGCATAAAGGGCATCTGATTGGCCGAATCTTAACTGTCCATATATCTGCAACGGTGTGTTTTATCTGTACGAAACTTGGTTTATATAGTAATTGATGTATGGCTAGTCGACTGGTGGTGGTTTGGTGCGCCTCTAGCGCCACCAGGTGTGTAGACACGGTACTGCACTTTATTTTTTAGATTTGTTTTTTTTTAACAGGGGTCTATTTTATAAATTGCTGTTGTATCTAGGGTTATTTTATATAGGGGTGGTCTATCCTGGTATATTTTGGGTAGGGTCTGTGTAGGTCCCGCCAGTGGTCAGTGTTTTTTGGTTTTGTTTTCTGTTTTTTTGTGCAGGTGGTGGGTAGGTTTAGCTGGTTAGGTGAGGTAGCGTGCCAGGCCTTTGGCCTTTGACCCTGCATCCATGCAGACGCCCTGACGCAAACTGAACTTGAGTTTTCCCCCAGCTGTTCACCTGTCAATGCAAAATGGTTGCATTTGCCGTGCATATCAGCACGAGTGCTGAAACAGCACCAATGCTGACAGGTAAGTGTCTATTTCTATAGATAGATTGATGGATGGAGTGATGGATGGATGGATGGATGGATGGATGGATGGATGGATGGATGGATGGATGGATGGATGGATGGATGGATGGATAGATAGGTACATGAGTTGAAACAACTTTTTGTTAAAAAAAATGTTTTTGTTAAAAAAAATGTTTTTGTTTGAAAAAGTGAATGTTTTTTAGGCCTGTGTTACATTGATGGATGGAGTGATGGAGTGATGGATGGATGGATGGATGGATGGATAGATAGATGAATAGATGAATATATAGATACATGAGTTTAAACCACTTTTTGTTAAAAAAAATATGTTTTTGTTTGAAAAAGTGAATGTTTTTAGGCCTGTGTTATACATGGATGGATGGAGTGATGGATGGATGGATGGATGGATGGATAGATAGATAAATAGATAGATAGATGAATAGATGAATATATAGATACATGAGTTTAAACAACTTTTTGTTAAAAAAAAAAAAGTTTTTGTTTGAAAAAGTGAATGTTTTTAGGCCTGTGTTATACATGGATGGATGGAGTGATGGAGTGATGGATGGATGGATGGATGGATGGATAGATAGATGGATAGATGGATAGATGGATAGATGAGTTTGATCGACTGTTTGTTCATATTTTTTTATTGTTTTGTGTTAAATATTGAAAGTAGTCTTTGGACTAATGGTTAGTTTGGGTTTAGGGTTAGTTTGGGGCTATGGTTAGGTTAGGCTATGGTTAGGTTAGGGTTAAAATGGCATATAGGTAGGGAGGTAAAAACGACTTTCACCCTCATTAGTAACCACCCTCATTTGCATAAAGGGCATCTGATTGGCCGAATCTTAACTGTCCATATATCTGCAACGGTGTGTTTTATCTGTACGAAACTTGGTTTATATAGTAATTGATGTATGGCTAGTCGACTGGTGGTGGTTTGGTGCGCCTCTAGCGCCACCAGGTGTGTAGACACGGTACTGCACTTTATTTTTTAGATTTGTTTTTTTTTAACAGGGGTCTATTTTATAAATTGCTGTTGTATCTAGGGTTATTTTATATAGGGGTGGTCTATCCTGGTATATTTTGGGTAGGGTCTGTGTAGGTCCCGCCAGTGGTCAGTGTTTTTTGGTTTTGTTTTCTGTTTTTTTGTGCAGGTGGTGGGTAGGTTTAGCTGGTTAGGTGAGGTAGCGTGCCAGGCCTTTGGCCTTTGACCCTGCATCCATGCAGACGCCCTGACGCAAACTGAACTTGAGTTTTCCCCCAGCTGTTCACCTGTCAATGCAAAATGGTTGCATTTGCCGTGCATATCAGCACGAGTGCTGAAACAGCACCAATGCTGACAGGTAAGTGTCTATTTCTATAGATAGATTGATGGATGGAGTGATGGATGGATGGATGGATGGATGGATGGATGGATGGATGGATGGATGGATGGATGGATGGATGGATGGATGGATAGATAGGTACATGAGTTGAAACAACTTTTTGTTAAAAAAAATGTTTTTGTTAAAAAAAATGTTTTTGTTTGAAAAAGTGAATGTTTTTTAGGCCTGTGTTACATTGATGGATGGAGTGATGGAGTGATGGATGGATGGATGGATGGATGGATAGATAGATGAATAGATGAATATATAGATACATGAGTTTAAACCACTTTTTGTTAAAAAAAATATGTTTTTGTTTGAAAAAGTGAATGTTTTTAGGCCTGTGTTATACATGGATGGATGGAGTGATGGATGGATGGATGGATGGATGGATAGATAGATAAATAGATAGATAGATGAATAGATGAATATATAGATACATGAGTTTAAACAACTTTTTGTTAAAAAAAAAAAAGTTTTTGTTTGAAAAAGTGAATGTTTTTAGGCCTGTGTTATACATGGATGGATGGAGTGATGGAGTGATGGAGTGATGGATGGATGGATGGATGGATAGATAGATGGATAGATGGATAGATGGATAGATGGATAGATGAGTTTGATCGACTGTTTGTTCATATTTTTTTATTGTTTTGTGTTAAATATTGAAAGTAGTCTTTGGACTAATGGTTAGTTTGGGTTTAGGGTTAGTTTGAGGCTATGGTTAGGTTAGGGTTAAAATGGCATATAGGTAGGGAGGTAAAAACGACTTTCACCCTCATTAGTAACCACCCTCATTTGCATAAAGGGCATCTGATTGGCCGAATCTTAACTGTCCATATATCTGCAACGGTGTGTTTTATCTGTACGAAACTTGGTTTATATAGTAATTGATGTATGGCTAGTCGACTGGTGGTGGTTTGGTGCGCCTCTAGCGCCACCAGGTGTGTAGACACGGTACTGCACTTTATTTTTTAGATTTGTTTTTTTTTAACAGGGGTCTATTTTATAAATTGCTGTTGTATCTAGGGTTATTTTATATAGGGGTGGTCTATCCTGGTATATTTTGGGTAGGGTCTGTGTAGGTCCCGCCAGTGGTCAGTGTTTTTTGGTTTTGTTTTCTGTTTTTTTGTGCAGGTGGTGGGTAGGTTTAGCTGGTTAGGTGAGGTAGCGTGCCAGGCCTTTGGCCTTTGACCCTGCATCCATGCAGACGCCCTGACGCAAACTGAACTTGAGTTTTCCCCCAGCTGTTCACCTGTCAATGCAAAATGGTTGCATTTGCCGTGCATATCAGCACGAGTGCTGAAACAGCACCAATGCTGACAGGTAAGTGTCTATTTCTATAGATAGATTGATGGATGGAGTGATGGATGGATGGATGGATGGATGGATGGATGGATGGATGGATGGATGGATGGATGGATGGATGGATGGATGGATAGATAGGTACATGAGTTGAAACAACTTTTTGTTAAAAAAAATGTTTTTGTTAAAAAAAATGTTTTTGTTTGAAAAAGTGAATGTTTTTTAGGCCTGTGTTACATTGATGGATGGAGTGATGGAGTGATGGATGGATGGATGGATGGATGGATAGATAGATGAATAGATGAATATATAGATACATGAGTTTAAACCACTTTTTGTTAAAAAAAATATGTTTTTGTTTGAAAAAGTGAATGTTTTTAGGCCTGTGTTATACATGGATGGATGGAGTGATGGATGGATGGATGGATGGATGGATAGATGGATAGATAGATAGATAGATGAATAGATGAATATATAGATACATGAGTTTAAACAACTTTTTGTTAAAAAAAAAAAAGTTTTTGTTTGAAAAAGTGAATGTTTTTAGGCCTGTGTTATACATGGATGGATGGAGTGATGGAGTGATGGAGTGATGGATGGATGGATGGATGGATAGATAGATGGATAGATGGATAGATGGATAGATGGATAGATGAGTTTGATCGACTGTTTGTTCATATTTTTTTATTGTTTTGTGTTAAATATTGAAAGTAGTCTTTGGACTAATGGTTAGTTTGGGTTTAGGGTTAGTTTGAGGCTATGGTTAGGTTAGGGTTAAAATGGCATATAGGTAGGGAGGTAAAAACGACTTTCACCCTCATTAGTAACCACCCTCATTTGCATAAAGGGCATCTGATTGGCCGAATCTTAACTGTCCATATATCTGCAACGGTGTGTTTTATCTGTACGAAACTTGGTTTATATAGTAATTGATGTATGGCTAGTCGACTGGTGGTGGTTTGGTGCGCCTCTAGCGCCACCAGGTGTGTAGACACGGTACTGCACTTTATTTTTTAGATTTGTTTTTTTTTAACAGGGGTCTATTTTATAAATTGCTGTTGTATCTAGGGTTATTTTATATAGGGGTGGTCTATCCTGGTATATTTTGGGTAGGGTCTGTGTAGGTCCCGCCAGTGGTCAGTGTTTTTTGGTTTTGTTTTCTGTTTTTTTGTGCAGGTGGTGGGTAGGTTTAGCTGGTTAGGTGAGGTAGCGTGCCAGGCCTTTGGCCTTTGACCCTGCATCCATGCAGACGCCCTGACGCAAACTGAACTTGAGTTTTCCCCCAGCTGTTCACCTGTCAATGCAAAATGGTTGCATTTGCCGTGCATATCAGCACGAGTGCTGAAACAGCACCAATGCTGACAGGTAAGTGTCTATTTCTATAGATAGATTGATGGATGGAGTGATGGATGGATGGATGGATGGATGGATGGATGGATGGATGGATGGATGGATGGATGGATGGATGGATGGATGGATAGATAGGTACATGAGTTGAAACAACTTTTTGTTAAAAAAAATGTTTTTGTTAAAAAAAATGTTTTTGTTTGAAAAAGTGAATGTTTTTTAGGCCTGTGTTACATTGATGGATGGAGTGATGGAGTGATGGATGGATGGATGGATGGATGGATAGATAGATGAATAGATGAATATATAGATACATGAGTTTAAACCACTTTTTGTTAAAAAAAATATGTTTTTGTTTGAAAAAGTGAATGTTTTTAGGCCTGTGTTATACATGGATGGATGGAGTGATGGATGGATGGATGGATGGATGGATAGATAGATAAATAGATAGATAGATGAATAGATGAATATATAGATACATGAGTTTAAACAACTTTTTGTTAAAAAAAAAAAAGTTTTTGTTTGAAAAAGTGAATGTTTTTAGGCCTGTGTTATACATGGATGGATGGAGTGATGGAGTGATGGATGGATGGATGGATGGATGGATAGATAGATGGATAGATGGATAGATGGATAGATGGATAGATGAGTTTGATCGACTGTTTGTTCATATTTTTTTATTGTTTTGTGTTAAATATTGAAAGTAGTCTTTGGACTAATGGTTAGTTTGGGTTTAGGGTTAGTTTGGGGCTATGGTTAGGTTAGGCTATGGTTAGGTTAGGGTTAAAATGGCATATAGGTAGGGAGGTAAAAACGACTTTCACCCTCATTAGTAACCACCCTCATTTGCATAAAGGGCATCTGATTGGCCGAATCTTAACTGTCCATATATCTGCAACGGTGTGTTTTATCTGTACGAAACTTGGTTTATATAGTAATTGATGTATGGCTAGTCGACTGGTGGTGGTTTGGTGCGCCTCTAGCGCCACCAGGTGTGTAGACACGGTACTGCACTTTATTTTTTAGATTTGTTTTTTTTTAACAGGGGTCTATTTTATAAATTGCTGTTGTATCTAGGGTTATTTTATATAGGGGTGGTCTATCCTGGTATATTTTGGGTAGGGTCTGTGTAGGTCCCGCCAGTGGTCAGTGTTTTTTGGTTTTGTTTTCTGTTTTTTTGTGCAGGTGGTGGGTAGGTTTAGCTGGTTAGGTGAGGTAGCGTGCCAGGCCTTTGGCCTTTGACCCTGCATCCATGCAGACGCCCTGACGCAAACTGAACTTGAGTTTTCCCCCAGCTGTTCACCTGTCAATGCAAAATGGTTGCATTTGCCGTGCATATCAGCACGAGTGCTGAAACAGCACCAATGCTGACAGGTAAGTGTCTATTTCTATAGATAGATTGATGGATGGAGTGATGGATGGATGGATGGATGGATGGATGGATGGATGGATGGATGGATGGATGGATGGATGGATGGATGGATAGATAGGTACATGAGTTGAAACAACTTTTTGTTAAAAAAAATGTTTTTGTTAAAAAAAATGTTTTTGTTTGAAAAAGTGAATGTTTTTTAGGCCTGTGTTACATTGATGGATGGAGTGATGGAGTGATGGATGGATGGATGGATGGATGGATAGATAGATGAATAGATGAATATATAGATACATGAGTTTAAACCACTTTTTGTTAAAAAAAATATGTTTTTGTTTGAAAAAGTGAATGTTTTTAGGCCTGTGTTATACATGGATGGATGGAGTGATGGATGGATGGATGGATGGATGGATAGATAGATAAATAGATAGATAGATGAATAGATGAATATATAGATACATGAGTTTAAACAACTTTTTGTTAAAAAAAAAAAAGTTTTTGTTTGAAAAAGTGAATGTTTTTAGGCCTGTGTTATACATGGATGGATGGAGTGATGGAGTGATGGAGTGATGGATGGATGGATGGATGGATAGATAGATGGATAGATGGATAGATGGATAGATGGATAGATGAGTTTGATCGACTGTTTGTTCATATTTTTTTATTGTTTTGTGTTAAATATTGAAAGTAGTCTTTGGACTAATGGTTAGTTTGGGTTTAGGGTTAGTTTGAGGCTATGGTTAGGTTAGGGTTAAAATGGCATATAGGTAGGGAGGTAAAAACGACTTTCACCCTCATTAGTAACCACCCTCATTTGCATAAAGGGCATCTGATTGGCCGAATCTTAACTGTCCATATATCTGCAACGGTGTGTTTTATCTGTACGAAACTTGGTTTATATAGTAATTGATGTATGGCTAGTCGACTGGTGGTGGTTTGGTGCGCCTCTAGCGCCACCAGGTGTGTAGACACGGTACTGCACTTTATTTTTTAGATTTGTTTTTTTTTAACAGGGGTCTATTTTATAAATTGCTGTTGTATCTAGGGTTATTTTATATAGGGGTGGTCTATCCTGGTATATTTTGGGTAGGGTCTGTGTAGGTCCCGCCAGTGGTCAGTGTTTTTTGGTTTTGTTTTCTGTTTTTTTGTGCAGGTGGTGGGTAGGTTTAGCTGGTTAGGTGAGGTAGCGTGCCAGGCCTTTGGCCTTTGACCCTGCATCCATGCAGACGCCCTGACGCAAACTGAACTTGAGTTTTCCCCCAGCTGTTCACCTGTCAATGCAAAATGGTTGCATTTGCCGTGCATATCAGCACGAGTGCTGAAACAGCACCAATGCTGACAGGTAAGTGTCTATTTCTATAGATAGATTGATGGATGGAGTGATGGATGGATGGATGGATGGATGGATGGATGGATGGATGGATGGATGGATGGATGGATGGATGGATGGATGGATAGATAGGTACATGAGTTGAAACAACTTTTTGTTAAAAAAAATGTTTTTGTTAAAAAAAATGTTTTTGTTTGAAAAAGTGAATGTTTTTTAGGCCTGTGTTACATTGATGGATGGAGTGATGGAGTGATGGATGGATGGATGGATGGATGGATAGATAGATGAATAGATGAATATATAGATACATGAGTTTAAACCACTTTTTGTTAAAAAAAATATGTTTTTGTTTGAAAAAGTGAATGTTTTTAGGCCTGTGTTATACATGGATGGATGGAGTGATGGATGGATGGATGGATGGATGGATAGATAGATAAATAGATAGATAGATGAATAGATGAATATATAGATACATGAGTTTAAACAACTTTTTGTTAAAAAAAAAAAAGTTTTTGTTTGAAAAAGTGAATGTTTTTAGGCCTGTGTTATACATGGATGGATGGAGTGATGGAGTGATGGATGGATGGATGGATGGATGGATAGATAGATGGATAGATGGATAGATGGATAGATGGATAGATGAGTTTGATCGACTGTTTGTTCATATTTTTTTATTGTTTTGTGTTAAATATTGAAAGTAGTCTTTGGACTAATGGTTAGTTTGGGTTTAGGGTTAGTTTGGGGCTATGGTTAGGTTAGGCTATGGTTAGGTTAGGGTTAAAATGGCATATAGGTAGGGAGGTAAAAACGACTTTCACCCTCATTAGTAACCACCCTCATTTGCATAAAGGGCATCTGATTGGCCGAATCTTAACTGTCCATATATCTGCAACGGTGTGTTTTATCTGTACGAAACTTGGTTTATATAGTAATTGATGTATGGCTAGTCGACTGGTGGTGGTTTGGTGCGCCTCTAGCGCCACCAGGTGTGTAGACACGGTACTGCACTTTATTTTTTAGATTTGTTTTTTTTTAACAGGGGTCTATTTTATAAATTGCTGTTGTATCTAGGGTTATTTTATATAGGGGTGGTCTATCCTGGTATATTTTGGGTAGGGTCTGTGTAGGTCCCGCCAGTGGTCAGTGTTTTTTGGTTTTGTTTTCTGTTTTTTTGTGCAGGTGGTGGGTAGGTTTAGCTGGTTAGGTGAGGTAGCGTGCCAGGCCTTTGGCCTTTGACCCTGCATCCATGCAGACGCCCTGACGCAAACTGAACTTGAGTTTTCCCCCAGCTGTTCACCTGTCAATGCAAAATGGTTGCATTTGCCGTGCATATCAGCACGAGTGCTGAAACAGCACCAATGCTGACAGGTAAGTGTCTATTTCTATAGATAGATTGATGGATGGAGTGATGGATGGATGGATGGATGGATGGATGGATGGATGGATGGATGGATGGATGGATGGATGGATGGATGGATAGATAGGTACATGAGTTGAAACAACTTTTTGTTAAAAAAAATGTTTTTGTTAAAAAAAATGTTTTTGTTTGAAAAAGTGAATGTTTTTTAGGCCTGTGTTACATTGATGGATGGAGTGATGGAGTGATGGATGGATGGATGGATGGATGGATAGATAGATGAATAGATGAATATATAGATACATGAGTTTAAACCACTTTTTGTTAAAAAAAATATGTTTTTGTTTGAAAAAGTGAATGTTTTTAGGCCTGTGTTATACATGGATGGATGGAGTGATGGATGGATGGATGGATGGATGGATAGATAGATAAATAGATAGATAGATGAATAGATGAATATATAGATACATGAGTTTAAACAACTTTTTGTTAAAAAAAAAAAAGTTTTTGTTTGAAAAAGTGAATGTTTTTAGGCCTGTGTTATACATGGATGGATGGAGTGATGGAGTGATGGAGTGATGGATGGATGGATGGATGGATAGATAGATGGATAGATGGATAGATGGATAGATGGATAGATGAGTTTGATCGACTGTTTGTTCATATTTTTTTATTGTTTTGTGTTAAATATTGAAAGTAGTCTTTGGACTAATGGTTAGTTTGGGTTTAGGGTTAGTTTGAGGCTATGGTTAGGTTAGGGTTAAAATGGCATATAGGTAGGGAGGTAAAAACGACTTTCACCCTCATTAGTAACCACCCTCATTTGCATAAAGGGCATCTGATTGGCCGAATCTTAACTGTCCATATATCTGCAACGGTGTGTTTTATCTGTACGAAACTTGGTTTATATAGTAATTGATGTATGGCTAGTCGACTGGTGGTGGTTTGGTGCGCCTCTAGCGCCACCAGGTGTGTAGACACGGTACTGCACTTTATTTTTTAGATTTGTTTTTTTTTAACAGGGGTCTATTTTATAAATTGCTGTTGTATCTAGGGTTATTTTATATAGGGGTGGTCTATCCTGGTATATTTTGGGTAGGGTCTGTGTAGGTCCCGCCAGTGGTCAGTGTTTTTTGGTTTTGTTTTCTGTTTTTTTGTGCAGGTGGTGGGTAGGTTTAGCTGGTTAGGTGAGGTAGCGTGCCAGGCCTTTGGCCTTTGACCCTGCATCCATGCAGACGCCCTGACGCAAACTGAACTTGAGTTTTCCCCCAGCTGTTCACCTGTCAATGCAAAATGGTTGCATTTGCCGTGCATATCAGCACGAGTGCTGAAACAGCACCAATGCTGACAGGTAAGTGTCTATTTCTATAGATAGATTGATGGATGGAGTGATGGATGGATGGATGGATGGATGGATGGATGGATGGATGGATGGATGGATGGATGGATGGATGGATGGATGGATAGATAGGTACATGAGTTGAAACAACTTTTTGTTAAAAAAAATGTTTTTGTTAAAAAAAATGTTTTTGTTTGAAAAAGTGAATGTTTTTTAGGCCTGTGTTACATTGATGGATGGAGTGATGGAGTGATGGATGGATGGATGGATGGATGGATAGATAGATGAATAGATGAATATATAGATACATGAGTTTAAACCACTTTTTGTTAAAAAAAATATGTTTTTGTTTGAAAAAGTGAATGTTTTTAGGCCTGTGTTATACATGGATGGATGGAGTGATGGATGGATGGATGGATGGATGGATAGATGGATAGATAGATAGATAGATGAATAGATGAATATATAGATACATGAGTTTAAACAACTTTTTGTTAAAAAAAAAAAAGTTTTTGTTTGAAAAAGTGAATGTTTTTAGGCCTGTGTTATACATGGATGGATGGAGTGATGGAGTGATGGAGTGATGGATGGATGGATGGATGGATAGATAGATGGATAGATGGATAGATGGATAGATGGATAGATGAGTTTGATCGACTGTTTGTTCATATTTTTTTATTGTTTTGTGTTAAATATTGAAAGTAGTCTTTGGACTAATGGTTAGTTTGGGTTTAGGGTTAGTTTGAGGCTATGGTTAGGTTAGGGTTAAAATGGCATATAGGTAGGGAGGTAAAAACGACTTTCACCCTCATTAGTAACCACCCTCATTTGCATAAAGGGCATCTGATTGGCCGAATCTTAACTGTCCATATATCTGCAACGGTGTGTTTTATCTGTACGAAACTTGGTTTATATAGTAATTGATGTATGGCTAGTCGACTGGTGGTGGTTTGGTGCGCCTCTAGCGCCACCAGGTGTGTAGACACGGTACTGCACTTTATTTTTTAGATTTGTTTTTTTTTAACAGGGGTCTATTTTATAAATTGCTGTTGTATCTAGGGTTATTTTATATAGGGGTGGTCTATCCTGGTATATTTTGGGTAGGGTCTGTGTAGGTCCCGCCAGTGGTCAGTGTTTTTTGGTTTTGTTTTCTGTTTTTTTGTGCAGGTGGTGGGTAGGTTTAGCTGGTTAGGTGAGGTAGCGTGCCAGGCCTTTGGCCTTTGACCCTGCATCCATGCAGACGCCCTGACGCAAACTGAACTTGAGTTTTCCCCCAGCTGTTCACCTGTCAATGCAAAATGGTTGCATTTGCCGTGCATATCAGCACGAGTGCTGAAACAGCACCAATGCTGACAGGTAAGTGTCTATTTCTATAGATAGATTGATGGATGGAGTGATGGATGGATGGATGGATGGATGGATGGATGGATGGATGGATGGATGGATGGATGGATGGATGGATAGATAGGTACATGAGTTGAAACAACTTTTTGTTAAAAAAAATGTTTTTGTTAAAAAAAATGTTTTTGTTTGAAAAAGTGAATGTTTTTTAGGCCTGTGTTACATTGATGGATGGAGTGATGGAGTGATGGATGGATGGATGGATGGATGGATAGATAGATGAATAGATGAATATATAGATACATGAGTTTAAACCACTTTTTGTTAAAAAAAATATGTTTTTGTTTGAAAAAGTGAATGTTTTTAGGCCTGTGTTATACATGGATGGATGGAGTGATGGATGGATGGATGGATGGATGGATAGATAGATAAATAGATAGATAGATGAATAGATGAATATATAGATACATGAGTTTAAACAACTTTTTGTTAAAAAAAAAAAAGTTTTTGTTTGAAAAAGTGAATGTTTTTAGGCCTGTGTTATACATGGATGGATGGAGTGATGGAGTGATGGATGGATGGATGGATGGATGGATAGATAGATGGATAGATGGATAGATGGATAGATGGATAGATGAGTTTGATCGACTGTTTGTTCATATTTTTTTATTGTTTTGTGTTAAATATTGAAAGTAGTCTTTGGACTAATGGTTAGTTTGGGTTTAGGGTTAGTTTGGGGCTATGGTTAGGTTAGGCTATGGTTAGGTTAGGGTTAAAATGGCATATAGGTAGGGAGGTAAAAACGACTTTCACCCTCATTAGTAACCACCCTCATTTGCATAAAGGGCATCTGATTGGCCGAATCTTAACTGTCCATATATCTGCAACGGTGTGTTTTATCTGTACGAAACTTGGTTTATATAGTAATTGATGTATGGCTAGTCGACTGGTGGTGGTTTGGTGCGCCTCTAGCGCCACCAGGTGTGTAGACACGGTACTGCACTTTATTTTTTAGATTTGTTTTTTTTTAACAGGGGTCTATTTTATAAATTGCTGTTGTATCTAGGGTTATTTTATATAGGGGTGGTCTATCCTGGTATATTTTGGGTAGGGTCTGTGTAGGTCCCGCCAGTGGTCAGTGTTTTTTGGTTTTGTTTTCTGTTTTTTTGTGCAGGTGGTGGGTAGGTTTAGCTGGTTAGGTGAGGTAGCGTGCCAGGCCTTTAGAGTTAGGGTTAGGGTTAGGGTTAGGGTTAGGGTTAGGGTTAGGTAGGGAGGTAAAAACGACTTTCACCCTCATTAGTAACCACCCTCATTTGCATAAAGGGCATCTGATTGGCCGAATCTTAACTGTCCATATATCTGCAACGGTGTGTTTTATCTGTACGAAACTTGGTTTATATAGTAATTGATGTATGGCTAGTCGACTGGTGGTGGTTTGGTGCGCCTCTAGCGCCACCAGGTGTGTAGACACGGTACTGCACTTTATTTTTTAGATTTGTTTTTTTTTAACAGGGGTCTATTTTATAAATTGCTGTTGTATCTAGGGTTATTTTATATAGGGGTGGTCTATCCTGGTATATTTTGGGTAGGGTCTGTGTAGGTCCCGCCAGTGGTCAGTGTTTTTTGGTTTTGTTTTCTGTTTTTTTGTGCAGGTGGTGGGTAGGTTTAGCTGGTTAGGTGAGGTAGCGTGCCAGGCCTTTGGCCTTTGACCCTGCATCCATGCAGACGCCCTGACGCAAACTGAACTTGAGTTTTCCCCCAGCTGTTCACCTGTCAATGCAAAATGGTTGCATTTGCCGTGCATATCAGCACGAGTGCTGAAACAGCACCAATGCTGACAGGTAAGTGTCTATTTCTATAGATAGATTGATGGATGGAGTGATGGATGGATGGATGGATGGATGGATGGATGGATGGATGGATGGATGGATGGATGGATGGATGGATGGATGGATAGATAGGTACATGAGTTGAAACAACTTTTTGTTAAAAAAAATGTTTTTGTTAAAAAAAATGTTTTTGTTTGAAAAAGTGAATGTTTTTTAGGCCTGTGTTACATTGATGGATGGAGTGATGGAGTGATGGATGGATGGATGGATGGATGGATAGATAGATGAATAGATGAATATATAGATACATGAGTTTAAACCACTTTTTGTTAAAAAAAATATGTTTTTGTTTGAAAAAGTGAATGTTTTTAGGCCTGTGTTATACATGGATGGATGGAGTGATGGATGGATGGATGGATGGATGGATAGATAGATAAATAGATAGATAGATGAATAGATGAATATATAGATACATGAGTTTAAACAACTTTTTGTTAAAAAAAAAAAAGTTTTTGTTTGAAAAAGTGAATGTTTTTAGGCCTGTGTTATACATGGATGGATGGAGTGATGGAGTGATGGATGGATGGATGGATGGATGGATAGATAGATGGATAGATGGATAGATGGATAGATGGATAGATGAGTTTGATCGACTGTTTGTTCATATTTTTTTATTGTTTTGTGTTAAATATTGAAAGTAGTCTTTGGACTAATGGTTAGTTTGGGTTTAGGGTTAGTTTGAGGCTATGGTTAGGTTAGGGTTAAAATGGCATATAGGTAGGGAGGTAAAAACGACTTTCACCCTCATTAGTAACCACCCTCATTTGCATAAAGGGCATCTGATTGGCCGAATCTTAACTGTCCATATATCTGCAACGGTGTGTTTTATCTGTACGAAACTTGGTTTATATAGTAATTGATGTATGGCTAGTCGACTGGTGGTGGTTTGGTGCGCCTCTAGCGCCACCAGGTGTGTAGACACGGTACTGCACTTTATTTTTTAGATTTGTTTTTTTTTAACAGGGGTCTATTTTATAAATTGCTGTTGTATCTAGGGTTATTTTATATAGGGGTGGTCTATCCTGGTATATTTTGGGTAGGGTCTGTGTAGGTCCCGCCAGTGGTCAGTGTTTTTTGGTTTTGTTTTCTGTTTTTTTGTGCAGGTGGTGGGTAGGTTTAGCTGGTTAGGTGAGGTAGCGTGCCAGGCCTTTAGAGTTAGGGTTAGGGTTAGGGTTAGGGTTAGGGTTAGGGTTAGGTAGGGAGGTAAAAACGACTTTCACCCTCATTAGTAACCACCCTCATTTGCATAAAGGGCATCTGATTGGCCGAATCTTAACTGTCCATATATCTGCAACGGTGTGTTTTATCTGTACGAAACTTGGTTTATATAGTAATTGATGTATGGCTAGTCGACTGGTGGTGGTTTGGTGCGCCTCTAGCGCCACCAGGTGTGTAGACACGGTACTGCACTTTATTTTTTAGATTTGTTTTTTTTTAACAGGGGTCTATTTTATAAATTGCTGTTGTATCTAGGGTTATTTTATATAGGGGTGGTCTATCCTGGTATATTTTGGGTAGGGTCTGTGTAGGTCCCGCCAGTGGTCAGTGTTTTTTGGTTTTGTTTTCTGTTTTTTTGTGCAGGTGGTGGGTAGGTTTAGCTGGTTAGGTGAGGTAGCGTGCCAGGCCTTTGGCCTTTGACCCTGCATCCATGCAGACGCCCTGACGCAAACTGAACTTGAGTTTTCCCCCAGCTGTTCACCTGTCAATGCAAAATGGTTGCATTTGCCGTGCATATCAGCACGAGTGCTGAAACAGCACCAATGCTGACAGGTAAGTGTCTATTTCTATAGATAGATTGATGGATGGAGTGATGGATGGATGGATGGATGGATGGATGGATGGATGGATGGATGGATGGATGGATGGATGGATGGATGGATAGATAGGTACATGAGTTGAAACAACTTTTTGTTAAAAAAAATGTTTTTGTTAAAAAAAATGTTTTTGTTTGAAAAAGTGAATGTTTTTTAGGCCTGTGTTACATTGATGGATGGAGTGATGGAGTGATGGATGGATGGATGGATGGATGGATAGATAGATGAATAGATGAATATATAGATACATGAGTTTAAACCACTTTTTGTTAAAAAAAATATGTTTTTGTTTGAAAAAGTGAATGTTTTTAGGCCTGTGTTATACATGGATGGATGGAGTGATGGATGGATGGATGGATGGATGGATAGATGGATAGATAGATAGATAGATGAATAGATGAATATATAGATACATGAGTTTAAACAACTTTTTGTTAAAAAAAAAAAAGTTTTTGTTTGAAAAAGTGAATGTTTTTAGGCCTGTGTTATACATGGATGGATGGAGTGATGGAGTGATGGAGTGATGGATGGATGGATGGATGGATAGATAGATGGATAGATGGATAGATGGATAGATGGATAGATGAGTTTGATCGACTGTTTGTTCATATTTTTTTATTGTTTTGTGTTAAATATTGAAAGTAGTCTTTGGACTAATGGTTAGTTTGGGTTTAGGGTTAGTTTGAGGCTATGGTTAGGTTAGGGTTAAAATGGCATATAGGTAGGGAGGTAAAAACGACTTTCACCCTCATTAGTAACCACCCTCATTTGCATAAAGGGCATCTGATTGGCCGAATCTTAACTGTCCATATATCTGCAACGGTGTGTTTTATCTGTACGAAACTTGGTTTATATAGTAATTGATGTATGGCTAGTCGACTGGTGGTGGTTTGGTGCGCCTCTAGCGCCACCAGGTGTGTAGACACGGTACTGCACTTTATTTTTTAGATTTGTTTTTTTTTAACAGGGGTCTATTTTATAAATTGCTGTTGTATCTAGGGTTATTTTATATAGGGGTGGTCTATCCTGGTATATTTTGGGTAGGGTCTGTGTAGGTCCCGCCAGTGGTCAGTGTTTTTTGGTTTTGTTTTCTGTTTTTTTGTGCAGGTGGTGGGTAGGTTTAGCTGGTTAGGTGAGGTAGCGTGCCAGGCCTTTGGCCTTTGACCCTGCATCCATGCAGACGCCCTGACGCAAACTGAACTTGAGTTTTCCCCCAGCTGTTCACCTGTCAATGCAAAATGGTTGCATTTGCCGTGCATATCAGCACGAGTGCTGAAACAGCACCAATGCTGACAGGTAAGTGTCTATTTCTATAGATAGATTGATGGATGGAGTGATGGATGGATGGATGGATGGATGGATGGATGGATGGATGGATGGATGGATGGATGGATGGATGGATGGATAGATAGGTACATGAGTTGAAACAACTTTTTGTTAAAAAAAATGTTTTTGTTAAAAAAAATGTTTTTGTTTGAAAAAGTGAATGTTTTTTAGGCCTGTGTTACATTGATGGATGGAGTGATGGAGTGATGGATGGATGGATGGATGGATGGATAGATAGATGAATAGATGAATATATAGATACATGAGTTTAAACCACTTTTTGTTAAAAAAAATATGTTTTTGTTTGAAAAAGTGAATGTTTTTAGGCCTGTGTTATACATGGATGGATGGAGTGATGGATGGATGGATGGATGGATGGATAGATAGATAAATAGATAGATAGATGAATAGATGAATATATAGATACATGAGTTTAAACAACTTTTTGTTAAAAAAAAAAAAGTTTTTGTTTGAAAAAGTGAATGTTTTTAGGCCTGTGTTATACATGGATGGATGGAGTGATGGAGTGATGGAGTGATGGATGGATGGATGGATGGATAGATAGATGGATAGATGGATAGATGGATAGATGGATAGATGAGTTTGATCGACTGTTTGTTCATATTTTTTTATTGTTTTGTGTTAAATATTGAAAGTAGTCTTTGGACTAATGGTTAGTTTGGGTTTAGGGTTAGTTTGAGGCTATGGTTAGGTTAGGGTTAAAATGGCATATAGGTAGGGAGGTAAAAACGACTTTCACCCTCATTAGTAACCACCCTCATTTGCATAAAGGGCATCTGATTGGCCGAATCTTAACTGTCCATATATCTGCAACGGTGTGTTTTATCTGTACGAAACTTGGTTTATATAGTAATTGATGTATGGCTAGTCGACTGGTGGTGGTTTGGTGCGCCTCTAGCGCCACCAGGTGTGTAGACACGGTACTGCACTTTATTTTTTAGATTTGTTTTTTTTTAACAGGGGTCTATTTTATAAATTGCTGTTGTATCTAGGGTTATTTTATATAGGGGTGGTCTATCCTGGTATATTTTGGGTAGGGTCTGTGTAGGTCCCGCCAGTGGTCAGTGTTTTTTGGTTTTGTTTTCTGTTTTTTTGTGCAGGTGGTGGGTAGGTTTAGCTGGTTAGGTGAGGTAGCGTGCCAGGCCTTTGGCCTTTGACCCTGCATCCATGCAGACGCCCTGACGCAAACTGAACTTGAGTTTTCCCCCAGCTGTTCACCTGTCAATGCAAAATGGTTGCATTTGCCGTGCATATCAGCACGAGTGCTGAAACAGCACCAATGCTGACAGGTAAGTGTCTATTTCTATAGATAGATTGATGGATGGAGTGATGGATGGATGGATGGATGGATGGATGGATGGATGGATGGATGGATGGATGGATGGATGGATGGATGGATGGATAGATAGGTACATGAGTTGAAACAACTTTTTGTTAAAAAAAATGTTTTTGTTAAAAAAAATGTTTTTGTTTGAAAAAGTGAATGTTTTTTAGGCCTGTGTTACATTGATGGATGGAGTGATGGAGTGATGGATGGATGGATGGATGGATGGATAGATAGATGAATAGATGAATATATAGATACATGAGTTTAAACCACTTTTTGTTAAAAAAAATATGTTTTTGTTTGAAAAAGTGAATGTTTTTAGGCCTGTGTTATACATGGATGGATGGAGTGATGGATGGATGGATGGATGGATGGATAGATAGATAAATAGATAGATAGATGAATAGATGAATATATAGATACATGAGTTTAAACAACTTTTTGTTAAAAAAAAAAAAGTTTTTGTTTGAAAAAGTGAATGTTTTTAGGCCTGTGTTATACATGGATGGATGGAGTGATGGAGTGATGGATGGATGGATGGATGGATGGATAGATAGATGGATAGATGGATAGATGGATAGATGGATAGATGAGTTTGATCGACTGTTTGTTCATATTTTTTTATTGTTTTGTGTTAAATATTGAAAGTAGTCTTTGGACTAATGGTTAGTTTGGGTTTAGGGTTAGTTTGGGGCTATGGTTAGGTTAGGCTATGGTTAGGTTAGGGTTAAAATGGCATATAGGTAGGGAGGTAAAAACGACTTTCACCCTCATTAGTAACCACCCTCATTTGCATAAAGGGCATCTGATTGGCCGAATCTTAACTGTCCATATATCTGCAACGGTGTGTTTTATCTGTACGAAACTTGGTTTATATAGTAATTGATGTATGGCTAGTCGACTGGTGGTGGTTTGGTGCGCCTCTAGCGCCACCAGGTGTGTAGACACGGTACTGCACTTTATTTTTTAGATTTGTTTTTTTTTAACAGGGGTCTATTTTATAAATTGCTGTTGTATCTAGGGTTATTTTATATAGGGGTGGTCTATCCTGGTATATTTTGGGTAGGGTCTGTGTAGGTCCCGCCAGTGGTCAGTGTTTTTTGGTTTTGTTTTCTGTTTTTTTGTGCAGGTGGTGGGTAGGTTTAGCTGGTTAGGTGAGGTAGCGTGCCAGGCCTTTGGCCTTTGACCCTGCATCCATGCAGACGCCCTGACGCAAACTGAACTTGAGTTTTCCCCCAGCTGTTCACCTGTCAATGCAAAATGGTTGCATTTGCCGTGCATATCAGCACGAGTGCTGAAACAGCACCAATGCTGACAGGTAAGTGTCTATTTCTATAGATAGATTGATGGATGGAGTGATGGATGGATGGATGGATGGATGGATGGATGGATGGATGGATGGATGGATGGATGGATGGATGGATGGATAGATAGGTACATGAGTTGAAACAACTTTTTGTTAAAAAAAATGTTTTTGTTAAAAAAAATGTTTTTGTTTGAAAAAGTGAATGTTTTTTAGGCCTGTGTTACATTGATGGATGGAGTGATGGAGTGATGGATGGATGGATGGATGGATGGATAGATAGATGAATAGATGAATATATAGATACATGAGTTTAAACCACTTTTTGTTAAAAAAAATATGTTTTTGTTTGAAAAAGTGAATGTTTTTAGGCCTGTGTTATACATGGATGGATGGAGTGATGGATGGATGGATGGATGGATGGATAGATAGATAAATAGATAGATAGATGAATAGATGAATATATAGATACATGAGTTTAAACAACTTTTTGTTAAAAAAAAAAAAGTTTTTGTTTGAAAAAGTGAATGTTTTTAGGCCTGTGTTATACATGGATGGATGGAGTGATGGAGTGATGGAGTGATGGATGGATGGATGGATAGATAGATGGATAGATGGATAGATGGATAGATGGATAGATGAGTTTGATCGACTGTTTGTTCATATTTTTTTATTGTTTTGTGTTAAATATTGAAAGTAGTCTTTGGACTAATGGTTAGTTTGGGTTTAGGGTTAGTTTGAGGCTATGGTTAGGTTAGGGTTAAAATGGCATATAGGTAGGGAGGTAAAAACGACTTTCACCCTCATTAGTAACCACCCTCATTTGCATAAAGGGCATCTGATTGGCCGAATCTTAACTGTCCATATATCTGCAACGGTGTGTTTTATCTGTACGAAACTTGGTTTATATAGTAATTGATGTATGGCTAGTCGACTGGTGGTGGTTTGGTGCGCCTCTAGCGCCACCAGGTGTGTAGACACGGTACTGCACTTTATTTTTTAGATTTGTTTTTTTTTAACAGGGGTCTATTTTATAAATTGCTGTTGTATCTAGGGTTATTTTATATAGGGGTGGTCTATCCTGGTATATTTTGGGTAGGGTCTGTGTAGGTCCCGCCAGTGGTCAGTGTTTTTTGGTTTTGTTTTCTGTTTTTTTGTGCAGGTGGTGGGTAGGTTTAGCTGGTTAGGTGAGGTAGCGTGCCAGGCCTTTGGCCTTTGACCCTGCATCCATGCAGACGCCCTGACGCAAACTGAACTTGAGTTTTCCCCCAGCTGTTCACCTGTCAATGCAAAATGGTTGCATTTGCCGTGCATATCAGCACGAGTGCTGAAACAGCACCAATGCTGACAGGTAAGTGTCTATTTCTATAGATAGATTGATGGATGGAGTGATGGATGGATGGATGGATGGATGGATGGATGGATGGATGGATGGATGGATGGATGGATGGATGGATGGATAGATAGGTACATGAGTTGAAACAACTTTTTGTTAAAAAAAATGTTTTTGTTAAAAAAAATGTTTTTGTTTGAAAAAGTGAATGTTTTTTAGGCCTGTGTTACATTGATGGATGGAGTGATGGAGTGATGGATGGATGGATGGATGGATGGATAGATAGATGAATAGATGAATATATAGATACATGAGTTTAAACCACTTTTTGTTAAAAAAAATATGTTTTTGTTTGAAAAAGTGAATGTTTTTAGGCCTGTGTTATACATGGATGGATGGAGTGATGGATGGATGGATGGATGGATGGATAGATGGATAGATAGATAGATAGATGAATAGATGAATATATAGATACATGAGTTTAAACAACTTTTTGTTAAAAAAAAAAAAGTTTTTGTTTGAAAAAGTGAATGTTTTTAGGCCTGTGTTATACATGGATGGATGGAGTGATGGAGTGATGGAGTGATGGATGGATGGATGGATGGATAGATAGATGGATAGATGGATAGATGGATAGATGGATAGATGAGTTTGATCGACTGTTTGTTCATATTTTTTTATTGTTTTGTGTTAAATATTGAAAGTAGTCTTTGGACTAATGGTTAGTTTGGGTTTAGGGTTAGTTTGAGGCTATGGTTAGGTTAGGGTTAAAATGGCATATAGGTAGGGAGGTAAAAACGACTTTCACCCTCATTAGTAACCACCCTCATTTGCATAAAGGGCATCTGATTGGCCGAATCTTAACTGTCCATATATCTGCAACGGTGTGTTTTATCTGTACGAAACTTGGTTTATATAGTAATTGATGTATGGCTAGTCGACTGGTGGTGGTTTGGTGCGCCTCTAGCGCCACCAGGTGTGTAGACACGGTACTGCACTTTATTTTTTAGATTTGTTTTTTTTTAACAGGGGTCTATTTTATAAATTGCTGTTGTATCTAGGGTTATTTTATATAGGGGTGGTCTATCCTGGTATATTTTGGGTAGGGTCTGTGTAGGTCCCGCCAGTGGTCAGTGTTTTTTGGTTTTGTTTTCTGTTTTTTTGTGCAGGTGGTGGGTAGGTTTAGCTGGTTAGGTGAGGTAGCGTGCCAGGCCTTTGGCCTTTGACCCTGCATCCATGCAGACGCCCTGACGCAAACTGAACTTGAGTTTTCCCCCAGCTGTTCACCTGTCAATGCAAAATGGTTGCATTTGCCGTGCATATCAGCACGAGTGCTGAAACAGCACCAATGCTGACAGGTAAGTGTCTATTTCTATAGATAGATTGATGGATGGAGTGATGGATGGATGGATGGATGGATGGATGGATGGATGGATGGATGGATGGATGGATGGATGGATGGATGGATAGATAGGTACATGAGTTGAAACAACTTTTTGTTAAAAAAAATGTTTTTGTTAAAAAAAATGTTTTTGTTTGAAAAAGTGAATGTTTTTTAGGCCTGTGTTACATTGATGGATGGAGTGATGGAGTGATGGATGGATGGATGGATGGATGGATAGATAGATGAATAGATGAATATATAGATACATGAGTTTAAACCACTTTTTGTTAAAAAAAATATGTTTTTGTTTGAAAAAGTGAATGTTTTTAGGCCTGTGTTATACATGGATGGATGGAGTGATGGATGGATGGATGGATGGATGGATAGATAGATAAATAGATAGATAGATGAATAGATGAATATATAGATACATGAGTTTAAACAACTTTTTGTTAAAAAAAAAAAAGTTTTTGTTTGAAAAAGTGAATGTTTTTAGGCCTGTGTTATACATGGATGGATGGAGTGATGGAGTGATGGAGTGATGGATGGATGGATGGATAGATAGATGGATAGATGGATAGATGGATAGATGGATAGATGAGTTTGATCGACTGTTTGTTCATATTTTTTTATTGTTTTGTGTTAAATATTGAAAGTAGTCTTTGGACTAATGGTTAGTTTGGGTTTAGGGTTAGTTTGAGGCTATGGTTAGGTTAGGGTTAAAATGGCATATAGGTAGGGAGGTAAAAACGACTTTCACCCTCATTAGTAACCACCCTCATTTGCATAAAGGGCATCTGATTGGCCGAATCTTAACTGTCCATATATCTGCAACGGTGTGTTTTATCTGTACGAAACTTGGTTTATATAGTAATTGATGTATGGCTAGTCGACTGGTGGTGGTTTGGTGCGCCTCTAGCGCCACCAGGTGTGTAGACACGGTACTGCACTTTATTTTTTAGATTTGTTTTTTTTTAACAGGGGTCTATTTTATAAATTGCTGTTGTATCTAGGGTTATTTTATATAGGGGTGGTCTATCCTGGTATATTTTGGGTAGGGTCTGTGTAGGTCCCGCCAGTGGTCAGTGTTTTTTGGTTTTGTTTTCTGTTTTTTTGTGCAGGTGGTGGGTAGGTTTAGCTGGTTAGGTGAGGTAGCGTGCCAGGCCTTTGGCCTTTGACCCTGCATCCATGCAGACGCCCTGACGCAAACTGAACTTGAGTTTTCCCCCAGCTGTTCACCTGTCAATGCAAAATGGTTGCATTTGCCGTGCATATCAGCACGAGTGCTGAAACAGCACCAATGCTGACAGGTAAGTGTCTATTTCTATAGATAGATTGATGGATGGAGTGATGGATGGATGGATGGATGGATGGATGGATGGATGGATGGATGGATGGATGGATGGATGGATGGATGGATGGATAGATAGGTACATGAGTTGAAACAACTTTTTGTTAAAAAAAATGTTTTTGTTAAAAAAAATGTTTTTGTTTGAAAAAGTGAATGTTTTTTAGGCCTGTGTTACATTGATGGATGGAGTGATGGAGTGATGGATGGATGGATGGATGGATGGATAGATAGATGAATAGATGAATATATAGATACATGAGTTTAAACCACTTTTTGTTAAAAAAAATATGTTTTTGTTTGAAAAAGTGAATGTTTTTAGGCCTGTGTTATACATGGATGGATGGAGTGATGGATGGATGGATGGATGGATGGATAGATAGATAAATAGATAGATAGATGAATAGATGAATATATAGATACATGAGTTTAAACAACTTTTTGTTAAAAAAAAAAAAGTTTTTGTTTGAAAAAGTGAATGTTTTTAGGCCTGTGTTATACATGGATGGATGGAGTGATGGAGTGATGGATGGATGGATGGATGGATGGATAGATAGATGGATAGATGGATAGATGGATAGATGGATAGATGAGTTTGATCGACTGTTTGTTCATATTTTTTTATTGTTTTGTGTTAAATATTGAAAGTAGTCTTTGGACTAATGGTTAGTTTGGGTTTAGGGTTAGTTTGGGGCTATGGTTAGGTTAGGCTATGGTTAGGTTAGGGTTAAAATGGCATATAGGTAGGGAGGTAAAAACGACTTTCACCCTCATTAGTAACCACCCTCATTTGCATAAAGGGCATCTGATTGGCCGAATCTTAACTGTCCATATATCTGCAACGGTGTGTTTTATCTGTACGAAACTTGGTTTATATAGTAATTGATGTATGGCTAGTCGACTGGTGGTGGTTTGGTGCGCCTCTAGCGCCACCAGGTGTGTAGACACGGTACTGCACTTTATTTTTTAGATTTGTTTTTTTTTAACAGGGGTCTATTTTATAAATTGCTGTTGTATCTAGGGTTATTTTATATAGGGGTGGTCTATCCTGGTATATTTTGGGTAGGGTCTGTGTAGGTCCCGCCAGTGGTCAGTGTTTTTTGGTTTTGTTTTCTGTTTTTTTGTGCAGGTGGTGGGTAGGTTTAGCTGGTTAGGTGAGGTAGCGTGCCAGGCCTTTGGCCTTTGACCCTGCATCCATGCAGACGCCCTGACGCAAACTGAACTTGAGTTTTCCCCCAGCTGTTCACCTGTCAATGCAAAATGGTTGCATTTGCCGTGCATATCAGCACGAGTGCTGAAACAGCACCAATGCTGACAGGTAAGTGTCTATTTCTATAGATAGATTGATGGATGGAGTGATGGATGGATGGATGGATGGATGGATGGATGGATGGATGGATGGATGGATAGATAGGTACATGAGTTGAAACAACTTTTTGTTAAAAAAAATGTTTTTGTTAAAAAAAATGTTTTTGTTTGAAAAAGTGAATGTTTTTTAGGCCTGTGTTACATTGATGGATGGAGTGATGGAGTGATGGATGGATGGATGGATGGATGGATAGATAGATGAATAGATGAATATATAGATACATGAGTTTAAACCACTTTTTGTTAAAAAAAATATGTTTTTGTTTGAAAAAGTGAATGTTTTTAGGCCTGTGTTATACATGGATGGATGGAGTGATGGATGGATGGATGGATGGATGGATAGATAGATAAATAGATAGATAGATGAATAGATGAATATATAGATACATGAGTTTAAACAACTTTTTGTTAAAAAAAAAAAAGTTTTTGTTTGAAAAAGTGAATGTTTTTAGGCCTGTGTTATACATGGATGGATGGAGTGATGGAGTGATGGAGTGATGGATGGATGGATGGATAGATAGATGGATAGATGGATAGATGGATAGATGGATAGATGAGTTTGATCGACTGTTTGTTCATATTTTTTTATTGTTTTGTGTTAAATATTGAAAGTAGTCTTTGGACTAATGGTTAGTTTGGGTTTAGGGTTAGTTTGAGGCTATGGTTAGGTTAGGGTTAAAATGGCATATAGGTAGGGAGGTAAAAACGACTTTCACCCTCATTAGTAACCACCCTCATTTGCATAAAGGGCATCTGATTGGCCGAATCTTAACTGTCCATATATCTGCAACGGTGTGTTTTATCTGTACGAAACTTGGTTTATATAGTAATTGATGTATGGCTAGTCGACTGGTGGTGGTTTGGTGCGCCTCTAGCGCCACCAGGTGTGTAGACACGGTACTGCACTTTATTTTTTAGATTTGTTTTTTTTTAACAGGGGTCTATTTTATAAATTGCTGTTGTATCTAGGGTTATTTTATATAGGGGTGGTCTATCCTGGTATATTTTGGGTAGGGTCTGTGTAGGTCCCGCCAGTGGTCAGTGTTTTTTGGTTTTGTTTTCTGTTTTTTTGTGCAGGTGGTGGGTAGGTTTAGCTGGTTAGGTGAGGTAGCGTGCCAGGCCTTTGGCCTTTGACCCTGCATCCATGCAGACGCCCTGACGCAAACTGAACTTGAGTTTTCCCCCAGCTGTTCACCTGTCAATGCAAAATGGTTGCATTTGCCGTGCATATCAGCACGAGTGCTGAAACAGCACCAATGCTGACAGGTAAGTGTCTATTTCTATAGATAGATTGATGGATGGAGTGATGGATGGATGGATGGATGGATGGATGGATGGATGGATGGATGGATGGATGGATGGATGGATGGATGGATAGATAGGTACATGAGTTGAAACAACTTTTTGTTAAAAAAAATGTTTTTGTTAAAAAAAATGTTTTTGTTTGAAAAAGTGAATGTTTTTTAGGCCTGTGTTACATTGATGGATGGAGTGATGGAGTGATGGATGGATGGATGGATGGATGGATAGATAGATGAATAGATGAATATATAGATACATGAGTTTAAACCACTTTTTGTTAAAAAAAATATGTTTTTGTTTGAAAAAGTGAATGTTTTTAGGCCTGTGTTATACATGGATGGATGGAGTGATGGATGGATGGATGGATGGATGGATAGATAGATAAATAGATAGATAGATGAATAGATGAATATATAGATACATGAGTTTAAACAACTTTTTGTTAAAAAAAAAAAAGTTTTTGTTTGAAAAAGTGAATGTTTTTAGGCCTGTGTTATACATGGATGGATGGAGTGATGGAGTGATGGATGGATGGATGGATGGATGGATAGATAGATGGATAGATGGATAGATGGATAGATGGATAGATGAGTTTGATCGACTGTTTGTTCATATTTTTTTATTGTTTTGTGTTAAATATTGAAAGTAGTCTTTGGACTAATGGTTAGTTTGGGTTTAGGGTTAGTTTGGGGCTATGGTTAGGTTAGGCTATGGTTAGGTTAGGGTTAAAATGGCATATAGGTAGGGAGGTAAAAACGACTTTCACCCTCATTAGTAACCACCCTCATTTGCATAAAGGGCATCTGATTGGCCGAATCTTAACTGTCCATATATCTGCAACGGTGTGTTTTATCTGTACGAAACTTGGTTTATATAGTAATTGATGTATGGCTAGTCGACTGGTGGTGGTTTGGTGCGCCTCTAGCGCCACCAGGTGTGTAGACACGGTACTGCACTTTATTTTTTAGATTTGTTTTTTTTTAACAGGGGTCTATTTTATAAATTGCTGTTGTATCTAGGGTTATTTTATATAGGGGTGGTCTATCCTGGTATATTTTGGGTAGGGTCTGTGTAGGTCCCGCCAGTGGTCAGTGTTTTTTGGTTTTGTTTTCTGTTTTTTTGTGCAGGTGGTGGGTAGGTTTAGCTGGTTAGGTGAGGTAGCGTGCCAGGCCTTTGGCCTTTGACCCTGCATCCATGCAGACGCCCTGACGCAAACTGAACTTGAGTTTTCCCCCAGCTGTTCACCTGTCAATGCAAAATGGTTGCATTTGCCGTGCATATCAGCACGAGTGCTGAAACAGCACCAATGCTGACAGGTAAGTGTCTATTTCTATAGATAGATTGATGGATGGAGTGATGGATGGATGGATGGATGGATGGATGGATGGATGGATGGATGGATGGATAGATAGGTACATGAGTTGAAACAACTTTTTGTTAAAAAAAATGTTTTTGTTAAAAAAAATGTTTTTGTTTGAAAAAGTGAATGTTTTTTAGGCCTGTGTTACATTGATGGATGGAGTGATGGAGTGATGGATGGATGGATGGATGGATGGATAGATAGATGAATAGATGAATATATAGATACATGAGTTTAAACCACTTTTTGTTAAAAAAAATATGTTTTTGTTTGAAAAAGTGAATGTTTTTAGGCCTGTGTTATACATGGATGGATGGAGTGATGGATGGATGGATGGATGGATGGATAGATAGATAAATAGATAGATAGATGAATAGATGAATATATAGATACATGAGTTTAAACAACTTTTTGTTAAAAAAAAAAAAGTTTTTGTTTGAAAAAGTGAATGTTTTTAGGCCTGTGTTATACATGGATGGATGGAGTGATGGAGTGATGGAGTGATGGATGGATGGATGGATAGATAGATGGATAGATGGATAGATGGATAGATGGATAGATGAGTTTGATCGACTGTTTGTTCATATTTTTTTATTGTTTTGTGTTAAATATTGAAAGTAGTCTTTGGACTAATGGTTAGTTTGGGTTTAGGGTTAGTTTGAGGCTATGGTTAGGTTAGGGTTAAAATGGCATATAGGTAGGGAGGTAAAAACGACTTTCACCCTCATTAGTAACCACCCTCATTTGCATAAAGGGCATCTGATTGGCCGAATCTTAACTGTCCATATATCTGCAACGGTGTGTTTTATCTGTACGAAACTTGGTTTATATAGTAATTGATGTATGGCTAGTCGACTGGTGGTGGTTTGGTGCGCCTCTAGCGCCACCAGGTGTGTAGACACGGTACTGCACTTTATTTTTTAGATTTGTTTTTTTTTAACAGGGGTCTATTTTATAAATTGCTGTTGTATCTAGGGTTATTTTATATAGGGGTGGTCTATCCTGGTATATTTTGGGTAGGGTCTGTGTAGGTCCCGCCAGTGGTCAGTGTTTTTGGTTTTGTTTTCTGTTTTTTTGTGCAGGTGGTGGGTAGGTTTAGCTGGTTAGGTGAGGTAGCGTGCCAGGCCTTTGGCCTTTGACCCTGCATCCATGCAGACGCCCTGACGCAAACTGAACTTGAGTTTTCCCCCAGCTGTTCACCTGTCAATGCAAAATGGTTGCATTTGCCGTGCATATCAGCACGAGTGCTGAAACAGCACCAATGCTGACAGGTAAGTGTCTATTTCTATAGATAGATTGATGGATGGAGTGATGGATGGATGGATGGATGGATGGATGGATGGATGGATGGATGGATGGATGGATGGATGGATGGATGGATGGATAGATAGGTACATGAGTTGAAACAACTTTTTGTTAAAAAAAATGTTTTTGTTAAAAAAAATGTTTTTGTTTGAAAAAGTGAATGTTTTTTAGGCCTGTGTTACATTGATGGATGGAGTGATGGAGTGATGGATGGATGGATGGATGGATGGATAGATAGATGAATAGATGAATATATAGATACATGAGTTTAAACCACTTTTTGTTAAAAAAAATATGTTTTTGTTTGAAAAAGTGAATGTTTTTAGGCCTGTGTTATACATGGATGGATGGAGTGATGGATGGATGGATGGATGGATGGATAGATAGATAAATAGATAGATAGATGAATAGATGAATATATAGATACATGAGTTTAAACAACTTTTTGTTAAAAAAAAAAAAGTTTTTGTTTGAAAAAGTGAATGTTTTTAGGCCTGTGTTATACATGGATGGATGGAGTGATGGAGTGATGGAGTGATGGATGGATGGATGGATGGATAGATAGATGGATAGATGGATAGATGGATAGATGGATAGATGAGTTTGATCGACTGTTTGTTCATATTTTTTTATTGTTTTGTGTTAAATATTGAAAGTAGTCTTTGGACTAATGGTTAGTTTGGGTTTAGGGTTAGTTTGAGGCTATGGTTAGGTTAGGGTTAAAATGGCATATAGGTAGGGAGGTAAAAACGACTTTCACCCTCATTAGTAACCACCCTCATTTGCATAAAGGGCATCTGATTGGCCGAATCTTAACTGTCCATATATCTGCAACGGTGTGTTTTATCTGTACGAAACTTGGTTTATATAGTAATTGATGTATGGCTAGTCGACTGGTGGTGGTTTGGTGCGCCTCTAGCGCCACCAGGTGTGTAGACACGGTACTGCACTTTATTTTTTAGATTTGTTTTTTTTTAACAGGGGTCTATTTTATAAATTGCTGTTGTATCTAGGGTTATTTTATATAGGGGTGGTCTATCCTGGTATATTTTGGGTAGGGTCTGTGTAGGTCCCGCCAGTGGTCAGTGTTTTTTGGTTTTGTTTTCTGTTTTTTTGTGCAGGTGGTGGGTAGGTTTAGCTGGTTAGGTGAGGTAGCGTGCCAGGCCTTTGGCCTTTGACCCTGCATCCATGCAGACGCCCTGACGCAAACTGAACTTGAGTTTTCCCCCAGCTGTTCACCTGTCAATGCAAAATGGTTGCATTTGCCGTGCATATCAGCACGAGTGCTGAAACAGCACCAATGCTGACAGGTAAGTGTCTATTTCTATAGATAGATTGATGGATGGAGTGATGGATGGATGGATGGATGGATGGATGGATGGATGGATGATGGATGGATGGATGGATGGATGGATGGATGGATAGATAGGTACATGAGTTGAAACAACTTTTTGTTAAAAAAATGTTTTTGTTAAAAAAATGTTTTTGTTTGAAAAAGTGAATGTTTTTAGGCCTGTGTTACATTGATGGATGGAGTGATGGAGTGATGATGGATGGATGGATGGATGGATAGATAGATGAATAGATGAATATATAGATACATGAGTTTAAACCACTTTTTGTTAAAAAAAATATGTTTTTGTTTGAAAAAGTGAATGTTTTTAGGCCTGTGTTATACATGGATGGATGGAGTGATGGATGGATGGATGGATGGATGGATAGATAGATAAATAGATAGATAGATGAATAGATGAATATATAGATACATGAGTTTAAACAACTTTTTGTTAAAAAAAAAAAAGTTTTTGTTTGAAAAAGTGAATGTTTTTAGGCCTGTGTTATACATGGATGGATGGAGTGATGGAGTGATGGATGGATGGATGGATGGATGGATAGATAGATGGATAGATGGATAGATGGATAGATGGATAGATGAGTTTGATCGACTGTTTGTTCATATTTTTTTATTGTTTTGTGTTAAATATTGAAAGTAGTCTTTGGACTAATGGTTAGTTTGGGTTTAGGGTTAGTTTGGGCTATGGTTAGGTTAGGCTATGGTTAGGTTAGGGTTAAAATGGCATATAGGTAGGGAGGTAAAAACGACTTTCACCCTCATTAGTAACCACCCTCATTTGCATAAAGGGCATCTGATTGGCCGAATCTTAACTGTCCATATATCTGCAACGGTGTGTTTTATCTGTACGAAACTTGGTTTATATAGTAATTGATGTATGGCTAGTCGACTGGTGGTGGTTTGGTGCGCCTCTAGCGCCACCAGGTGTGTAGACACGGTACTGCACTTTATTTTTTAGATTTGTTTTTTTTTAACAGGGGTCTATTTTATAAATTGCTGTTGTATCTAGGGTTATTTTATATAGGGGTGGTCTATCCTGGTATATTTTGGGTAGGGTCTGTGTAGGTCCCGCCAGTGGTCAGTGTTTTTTGGTTTTGTTTTCTGTTTTTTTGTGCAGGTGGTGGGTAGGTTTAGCTGGTTAGGTGAGGTAGCGTGCCAGGCCTTTGGCCTTTGACCCTGCATCCATGCAGACGCCCTGACGCAAACTGAACTTGAGTTTTCCCCCAGCTGTTCACCTGTCAATGCAAAATGGTTGCATTTGCCGTGCATATCAGCACGAGTGCTGAAACAGCACCAATGCTGACAGGTAAGTGTCTATTTCTATAGATAGATTGATGGATGGAGTGATGGATGGATGGATGGATGGATGGATGGATGGATGGATGGATGGATGGATGGATGGATGGATGGATGGATAGATAGGTACATGAGTTGAAACAACTTTTTGTTAAAAAAAATGTTTTTGTTAAAAAAAATGTTTTTGTTTGAAAAAGTGAATGTTTTTTAGGCCTGTGTTACATTGATGGATGGAGTGATGGAGTGATGGATGGATGGATGGATGGATGGATAGATAGATGAATAGATGAATATATAGATACATGAGTTTAAACCACTTTTTGTTAAAAAAAATATGTTTTTGTTTGAAAAAGTGAATGTTTTTAGGCCTGTGTTATACATGGATGGATGGAGTGATGGATGGATGGATGGATGGATGGATAGATAGATAAATAGATAGATAGATGAATAGATGAATATATAGATACATGAGTTTAAACAACTTTTTGTTAAAAAAAAAAAGTTTTTGTTTGAAAAAGTGAATGTTTTTAGGCCTGTGTTATACATGGATGGATGGAGTGATGGAGTGATGGAGTGATGGATGGATGGATGGATGGATAGATAGATGGATAGATGGATAGATGGATAGATGGATAGATGAGTTTGATCGACTGTTTGTTCATATTTTTTTATTGTTTTGTGTTAAATATTGAAAGTAGTCTTTGGACTAATGGTTAGTTTGGGTTTAGGGTTAGTTTGAGGCTATGGTTAGGTTAGGGTTAAAATGGCATATAGGTAGGGAGGTAAAAACGACTTTCACCCTCATTAGTAACCACCCTCATTTGCATAAAGGGCATCTGATTGGCCGAATCTTAACTGTCCATATATCTGCAACGGTGTGTTTTATCTGTACGAAACTTGGTTTATATAGTAATTGATGTATGGCTAGTCGACTGGTGGTGGTTTGGTGCGCCTCTAGCGCCACCAGGTGTGTAGACACGGTACTGCACTTTATTTTTTAGATTTGTTTTTTTTTAACAGGGGTCTATTTTATAAATTGCTGTTGTATCTAGGGTTATTTTATATAGGGGTGGTCTATCCTGGTATATTTTGGGTAGGGTCTGTGTAGGTCCCGCCAGTGGTCAGTGTTTTTTGGTTTTGTTTTCTGTTTTTTTGTGCAGGTGGTGGGTAGGTTTAGCTGGTTAGGTGAGGTAGCGTGCCAGGCCTTTGGCCTTTGACCCTGCATCCATGCAGACGCCCTGACGCAAACTGAACTTGAGTTTTCCCCCAGCTGTTCACCTGTCAATGCAAAATGGTTGCATTTGCCGTGCATATCAGCACGAGTGCTGAAACAGCACCAATGCTGACAGGTAAGTGTCTATTTCTATAGATAGATTGATGGATGGAGTGATGGATGGATGGATGGATGGATGGATGGATGGATGGATGGATGGATGGATGGATGGATGGATGGATGGATGGATAGATAGGTACATGAGTTGAAACAACTTTTTGTTAAAAAAAATGTTTTTGTTAAAAAAAATGTTTTTGTTTGAAAAAGTGAATGTTTTTTAGGCCTGTGTTACATTGATGGATGGAGTGATGGAGTGATGGATGGATGGATGGATGGATGGATAGATAGATGAATAGATGAATATATAGATACATGAGTTTAAACCACTTTTTGTTAAAAAAAATATGTTTTTGTTTGAAAAGTGAATGTTTTTAGGCCTGTGTTATACATGGATGGATGGAGTGATGGATGGATGGATGGATGGAT
>NW_028118227.1:37500-41490 GCF_965113295.1 Leuciscus leuciscus | reverse complement strand
CATCCATCACTCCATCACTCCATCCATCAATGTAACACAGGCCTAAAAAACATTCACTTTTTCAAACAAAAACATTTTTTTTAACAAAAACATTTTTTTTAACAAAAAGTTGTTTCAACTCATGTACCTATCTATCCATCCATCCATCCATCCATCCATCCATCCATCCATCCATCCATCCATCCATCCATCCATCCATCCATCCATCCATCACTCCATCCATCAATCTATCTATAGAAATAGACACTTACCTGTCAGCATTGGTGCTGTTTCAGCACTCGTGCTGATATGCACGGCAAATGCAACCATTTTGCATTGACAGGTGAACAGCTGGGGGAAAACTCAAGTTCAGTTTGCGTCAGGGCGTCTGCATGGATGCAGGGTCAAAGGCCAAAGGCCTGGCACGCTACCTCACCTAACCAGCTAAACCTACCCACCACCTGCACAAAAAAACAGAAAACAAAACCAAAAAACACTGACCACTGGCGGGACCTACACAGACCCTACCCAAAATATACCAGGATAGACCACCCCTATATAAAATAACCCTAGATACAACAGCAATTTATAAAATAGACCCCTGTTAAAAAAAAACAAATCTAAAAAATAAAGTGCAGTACCGTGTCTACACACCTGGTGGCGCTAGAGGCGCACCAAACCACCACCAGTCGACTAGCCATACATCAATTACTATATAAACCAAGTTTCGTACAGATAAAACACACCGTTGCAGATATATGGACAGTTAAGATTCGGCCAATCAGATGCCCTTTATGCAAATGAGGGTGGTTACTAATGAGGGTGAAAGTCGTTTTTACCTCCCTACCTATATGCCATTTTAACCCTAACCTAACCATAGCCTCAAACTAACCCTAAACCCAAACTAACCATTAGTCCAAAGACTACTTTCAATATTTAACACAAAACAATAAAAAAATATGAACAAACAGTCGATCAAACTCATCTATCCATCTATCCATCTATCCATCTATCCATCTATCTATCCATCCATCCATCCATCACTCCATCACTCCATCACTCCATCCATCCATGTATAACACAGGCCTAAAAACATTCACTTTTTCAAACAAAAACTTTTTTTTTTTTAACAAAAAGTTGTTTAAACTCATGTATCTATATATTCATCTATTCATCTATCTATCTATTTATCTATCTATCCATCCATCCATCCATCCATCCATCACTCCATCCATCCATGTATAACACAGGCCTAAAAACATTCACTTTTTCAAACAAAAACATATTTTTTTTAACAAAAAGTGGTTTAAACTCATGTATCTATATATTCATCTATTCATCTATCTATCCATCCATCCATCCATCCATCCATCACTCCATCACTCCATCCATCAATGTAACACAGGCCTAAAAAACATTCACTTTTTCAAACAAAAACATTTTTTTTAACAAAAACATTTTTTTTAACAAAAAGTTGTTTCAACTCATGTACCTATCTATCCATCCATCCATCCATCCATCCATCCATCCATCCATCCATCCATCCATCCATCCATCCATCCATCCATCCATCACTCCATCCATCAATCTATCTATAGAAATAGACACTTACCTGTCAGCATTGGTGCTGTTTCAGCACTCGTGCTGATATGCACGGCAAATGCAACCATTTTGCATTGACAGGTGAACAGCTGGGGGAAAACTCAAGTTCAGTTTGCGTCAGGGCGTCTGCATGGATGCAGGGTCAAAGGCCAAAGGCCTGGCACGCTACCTCACCTAACCAGCTAAACCTACCCACCACCTGCACAAAAAAACAGAAAACAAAACCAAAAAACACTGACCACTGGCGGGACCTACACAGACCCTACCCAAAATATACCAGGATAGACCACCCCTATATAAAATAACCCTAGATACAACAGCAATTTATAAAATAGACCCCTGTTAAAAAAAAACAAATCTAAAAAATAAAGTGCAGTACCGTGTCTACACACCTGGTGGCGCTAGAGGCGCACCAAACCACCACCAGTCGACTAGCCATACATCAATTACTATATAAACCAAGTTTCGTACAGATAAAACACACCGTTGCAGATATATGGACAGTTAAGATTCGGCCAATCAGATGCCCTTTATGCAAATGAGGGTGGTTACTAATGAGGGTGAAAGTCGTTTTTACCTCCCTACCTATATGCCATTTTAACCCTAACCTAACCATAGCCTCAAACTAACCCTAAACCCAAACTAACCATTAGTCCAAAGACTACTTTCAATATTTAACACAAAACAATAAAAAAATATGAACAAACAGTCGATCAAACTCATCTATCCATCTATCCATCTATCCATCTATCCATCTATCTATCCATCCATCCATCCATCACTCCATCACTCCATCACTCCATCCATCCATGTATAACACAGGCCTAAAAACATTCACTTTTTCAAACAAAAACTTTTTTTTTTTTAACAAAAAGTTGGTTAAACTCATGTATCTATATATTCATCTATTCATCTATCTATCTATTTATCTATCTATCCATCCATCCATCCATCCATCCATCACTCCATCCATCCATGTATAACACAGGCCTAAAAACATTCACTTTTTCAAACAAAAACATATTTTTTTTAACAAAAAGTGGTTTAAACTCATGTATCTATATATTCATCTATTCATCTATCTATCCATCCATCCATCCATCCATCCATCACTCCATCACTCCATCCATCAATGTAACACAGGCCTAAAAAACATTCACTTTTTCAAACAAAAACATTTTTTTTAACAAAAACATTTTTTTTAACAAAAAGTTGTTTCAACTCATGTACCTATCTATCCATCCATCCATCCATCCATCCATCCATCCATCCATCCATCCATCCATCCATCCATCCATCCATCCATCACTCCATCCATCAATCTATCTATAGAAATAGACACTTACCTGTCAGCATTGGTGCTGTTTCAGCACTCGTGCTGATATGCACGGCAAATGCAACCATTTTGCATTGACAGGTGAACAGCTGGGGGAAAACTCAAGTTCAGTTTGCGTCAGGGCGTCTGCATGGATGCAGGGTCAAAGGCCAAAGGCCTGGCACGCTACCTCACCTAACCAGCTAAACCTACCCACCACCTGCACAAAAAAACAGAAAACAAAACCAAAAAACACTGACCACTGGCGGGACCTACACAGACCCTACCCAAAATATACCAGGATAGACCACCCCTATATAAAATAACCCTAGATACAACAGCAATTTATAAAATAGACCCCTGTTAAAAAAAAACAAATCTAAAAAATAAAGTGCAGTACCGTGTCTACACACCTGGTGGCGCTAGAGGCGCACCAAACCACCACCAGTCGACTAGCCATACATCAATTACTATATAAACCAAGTTTCGTACAGATAAAACACACCGTTGCAGATATATGGACAGTTAAGATTCGGCCAATCAGATGCCCTTTATGCAAATGAGGGTGGTTACTAATGAGGGTGAAAGTCGTTTTTACCTCCCTACCTATATGCCATTTTAACCCTAACCTAACCATAGCCTCAAACTAACCCTAAACCCAAACTAACCATTAGTCCAAAGACTACTTTCAATATTTAACACAAAACAATAAAAAAATATGAACAAACAGTCGATCAAACTCATCTATCCATCTATCCATCTATCCATCTATCCATCTATCTATCCATCCATCCATCCATCACTCCATCACTCCATCACTCCATCCATCCATGTATAACACAGGCCTAAAAACATTCACTTTTTCAAACAAAAACTTTTTTTTTTTTAACAAAAAGTTGTTTAAACTCATGTATCTATATATTCATCTATTCATCTATCTATCTATTTATCTATCTATCCATCCATCCATCCATCCATCCATCACTCCATCCATCCATGTATAACACAGGCCTAAAAACATTCACTTTTTCAAACAAAAACATATTTTTTTTAACAAAAAGTGGTTTAAACTCATGTATCTATATATTCATCTA
>NW_028118227.1:0-32500 GCF_965113295.1 Leuciscus leuciscus | reverse complement strand
AAAACAAAACCAAAAAACACTGACCACTGGCGGGACCTACACAGACCCTACCCAAAATATACCAGGATAGACCACCCCTATATAAAATAACCCTAGATACAACAGCAATTTATAAAATAGACCCCTGTTAAAAAAAAACAAATCTAAAAAATAAAGTGCAGTACCGTGTCTACACACCTGGTGGCGCTAGAGGCGCACCAAACCACCACCAGTCGACTAGCCATACATCAATTACTATATAAACCAAGTTTCGTACAGATAAAACACACCGTTGCAGATATATGGACAGTTAAGATTCGGCCAATCAGATGCCCTTTATGCAAATGAGGGTGGTTACTAATGAGGGTGAAAGTCGTTTTTACCTCCCTACCTATATGCCATTTTAACCCTAACCTAACCATAGCCTCAAACTAACCCTAAACCCAAACTAACCATTAGTCCAAAGACTACTTTCAATATTTAACACAAAACAATAAAAAAATATGAACAAACAGTCGATCAAACTCATCTATCCATCTATCCATCTATCCATCTATCCATCTATCTATCCATCCATCCATCCATCACTCCATCACTCCATCACTCCATCCATCCATGTATAACACAGGCCTAAAAACATTCACTTTTTCAAACAAAAACTTTTTTTTTTTTAACAAAAAGTTGTTTAAACTCATGTATCTATATATTCATCTATTCATCTATCTATCTATTTATCTATCTATCCATCCATCCATCCATCCATCCATCACTCCATCCATCCATGTATAACACAGGCCTAAAAACATTCACTTTTTCAAACAAAAACATATTTTTTTTAACAAAAAGTGGTTTAAACTCATGTATCTATATATTCATCTATTCATCTATCTATCCATCCATCCATCCATCCATCCATCACTCCATCACTCCATCCATCAATGTAACACAGGCCTAAAAAACATTCACTTTTTCAAACAAAAACATTTTTTTTAACAAAAACATTTTTTTTAACAAAAAGTTGTTTCAACTCATGTACCTATCTATCCATCCATCCATCCATCCATCCATCCATCCATCCATCCATCCATCCATCCATCCATCCATCCATCCATCACTCCATCCATCAATCTATCTATAGAAATAGACACTTACCTGTCAGCATTGGTGCTGTTTCAGCACTCGTGCTGATATGCACGGCAAATGCAACCATTTTGCATTGACAGGTGAACAGCTGGGGGAAAACTCAAGTTCAGTTTGCGTCAGGGCGTCTGCATGGATGCAGGGTCAAAGGCCAAAGGCCTGGCACGCTACCTCACCTAACCAGCTAAACCTACCCACCACCTGCACAAAAAAACAGAAAACAAAACCAAAAAACACTGACCACTGGCGGGACCTACACAGACCCTACCCAAAATATACCAGGATAGACCACCCCTATATAAAATAACCCTAGATACAACAGCAATTTATAAAATAGACCCCTGTTAAAAAAAAACAAATCTAAAAAATAAAGTGCAGTACCGTGTCTACACACCTGGTGGCGCTAGAGGCGCACCAAACCACCACCAGTCGACTAGCCATACATCAATTACTATATAAACCAAGTTTCGTACAGATAAAACACACCGTTGCAGATATATGGACAGTTAAGATTCGGCCAATCAGATGCCCTTTATGCAAATGAGGGTGGTTACTAATGAGGGTGAAAGTCGTTTTTACCTCCCTACCTATATGCCATTTTAACCCTAACCTAACCATAGCCTCAAACTAACCCTAAACCCAAACTAACCATTAGTCCAAAGACTACTTTCAATATTTAACACAAAACAATAAAAAAATATGAACAAACAGTCGATCAAACTCATCTATCCATCTATCCATCTATCCATCTATCCATCTATCTATCCATCCATCCATCCATCACTCCATCACTCCATCACTCCATCCATCCATGTATAACACAGGCCTAAAAACATTCACTTTTTCAAACAAAAACTTTTTTTTTTTTAACAAAAAGTTGTTTAAACTCATGTATCTATATATTCATCTATTCATCTATCTATCTATTTATCTATCTATCCATCCATCCATCCATCCATCCATCACTCCATCCATCCATGTATAACACAGGCCTAAAAACATTCACTTTTTCAAACAAAAACATATTTTTTTTAACAAAAAGTGGTTTAAACTCATGTATCTATATATTCATCTATTCATCTATCTATCCATCCATCCATCCATCCATCCATCACTCCATCACTCCATCCATCAATGTAACACAGGCCTAAAAAACATTCACTTTTTCAAACAAAAACATTTTTTTTAACAAAAAAATTTTTTTTAACAAAAAGTTGTTTCAACTCATGTACCTATCTATCCATCCATCCATCCATCCATCCATCCATCCATCCATCCATCCATCCATCCATCCATCCATCCATCCATCCATCCATCACTCCATCCATCAATCTATCTATAGAAATAGACACTTACCTGTCAGCATTGGTGCTGTTTCAGCACTCGTGCTGATATGCACGGCAAATGCAACCATTTTGCATTGACAGGTGAACAGCTGGGGGAAAACTCAAGTTCAGTTTGCGTCAGGGCGTCTGCATGGATGCAGGGTCAAAGGCCAAAGGCCTGGCACGCTACCTCACCTAACCAGCTAAACCTACCCACCACCTGCACAAAAAAACAGAAAACAAAACCAAAAAACACTGACCACTGGCGGGACCTACACAGACCCTACCCAAAATATACCAGGATAGACCACCCCTATATAAAATAACCCTAGATACAACAGCAATTTATAAAATAGACCCCTGTTAAAAAAAAACAAATCTAAAAAATAAAGTGCAGTACCGTGTCTACACACCTGGTGGCGCTAGAGGCGCACCAAACCACCACCAGTCGACTAGCCATACATCAATTACTATATAAACCAAGTTTCGTACAGATAAAACACACCGTTGCAGATATATGGACAGTTAAGATTCGGCCAATCAGATGCCCTTTATGCAAATGAGGGTGGTTACTAATGAGGGTGAAAGTCGTTTTTACCTCCCTACCTATATGCCATTTTAACCCTAACCTAACCATAGCCTCAAACTAACCCTAAACCCAAACTAACCATTAGTCCAAAGACTACTTTCAATATTTAACACAAAACAATAAAAAAATATGAACAAACAGTCGATCAAACTCATCTATCCATCTATCCATCTATCCATCTATCCATCTATCTATCCATCCATCCATCCATCACTCCATCACTCCATCACTCCATCCATCCATGTATAACACAGGCCTAAAAACATTCACTTTTTCAAACAAAAACTTTTTTTTTTTTAACAAAAAGTTGTTTAAACTCATGTATCTATATATTCATCTATTCATCTATCTATCTATTTATCTATCTATCCATCCATCCATCCATCCATCCATCACTCCATCCATCCATGTATAACACAGGCCTAAAAACATTCACTTTTTCAAACAAAAACATATTTTTTTTAACAAAAAGTGGTTTAAACTCATGTATCTATATATTCATCTATTCATCTATCTATCCATCCATCCATCCATCCATCCATCACTCCATCACTCCATCCATCAATGTAACACAGGCCTAAAAAACATTCACTTTTTCAAACAAAAACATTTTTTTTAACAAAAAAATTTTTTTTAACAAAAAGTTGTTTCAACTCATGTACCTATCTATCCATCCATCCATCCATCCATCCATCCATCCATCCATCCATCCATCCATCCATCCATCCATCCATCCATCCATCCATCACTCCATCCATCAATCTATCTATAGAAATAGACACTTACCTGTCAGCATTGGTGCTGTTTCAGCACTCGTGCTGATATGCACGGCAAATGCAACCATTTTGCATTGACAGGTGAACAGCTGGGGGAAAACTCAAGTTCAGTTTGCGTCAGGGCGTCTGCATGGATGCAGGGTCAAAGGCCAAAGGCCTGGCACGCTACCTCACCTAACCAGCTAAACCTACCCACCACCTGCACAAAAAAACAGAAAACAAAACCAAAAAACACTGACCACTGGCGGGACCTACACAGACCCTACCCAAAATATACCAGGATAGACCACCCCTATATAAAATAACCCTAGATACAACAGCAATTTATAAAATAGACCCCTGTTAAAAAAAAACAAATCTAAAAAATAAAGTGCAGTACCGTGTCTACACACCTGGTGGCGCTAGAGGCGCACCAAACCACCACCAGTCGACTAGCCATACATCAATTACTATATAAACCAAGTTTCGTACAGATAAAACACACCGTTGCAGATATATGGACAGTTAAGATTCGGCCAATCAGATGCCCTTTATGCAAATGAGGGTGGTTACTAATGAGGGTGAAAGTCGTTTTTACCTCCCTACCTATATGCCATTTTAACCCTAACCTAACCATAGCCTCAAACTAACCCTAAACCCAAACTAACCATTAGTCCAAAGACTACTTTCAATATTTAACACAAAACAATAAAAAAATATGAACAAACAGTCGATCAAACTCATCTATCCATCTATCCATCTATCCATCTATCCATCTATCTATCCATCCATCCATCCATCACTCCATCACTCCATCACTCCATCCATCCATGTATAACACAGGCCTAAAAACATTCACTTTTTCAAACAAAAACTTTTTTTTTTTTAACAAAAAGTTGTTTAAACTCATGTATCTATATATTCATCTATTCATCTATCTATCTATTTATCTATCTATCCATCCATCCATCCATCCATCCATCACTCCATCCATCCATGTATAACACAGGCCTAAAAACATTCACTTTTTCAAACAAAAACATATTTTTTTTAACAAAAAGTGGTTTAAACTCATGTATCTATATATTCATCTATTCATCTATCTATCCATCCATCCATCCATCCATCCATCACTCCATCACTCCATCCATCAATGTAACACAGGCCTAAAAAACATTCACTTTTTCAAACAAAAACATTTTTTTTAACAAAAACATTTTTTTTAACAAAAAGTTGTTTCAACTCATGTACCTATCTATCCATCCATCCATCCATCCATCCATCCATCCATCCATCCATCCATCCATCCATCCATCCATCCATCCATCCATCCATCACTCCATCCATCAATCTATCTATAGAAATAGACACTTACCTGTCAGCATTGGTGCTGTTTCAGCACTCGTGCTGATATGCACGGCAAATGCAACCATTTTGCATTGACAGGTGAACAGCTGGGGGAAAACTCAAGTTCAGTTTGCGTCAGGGCGTCTGCATGGATGCAGGGTCAAAGGCCAAAGGCCTGGCACGCTACCTCACCTAACCAGCTAAACCTACCCACCACCTGCACAAAAAAACAGAAAACAAAACCAAAAAACACTGACCACTGGCGGGACCTACACAGACCCTACCCAAAATATACCAGGATAGACCACCCCTATATAAAATAACCCTAGATACAACAGCAATTTATAAAATAGACCCCTGTTAAAAAAAAACAAATCTAAAAAATAAAGTGCAGTACCGTGTCTACACACCTGGTGGCGCTAGAGGCGCACCAAACCACCACCAGTCGACTAGCCATACATCAATTACTATATAAACCAAGTTTCGTACAGATAAAACACACCGTTGCAGATATATGGACAGTTAAGATTCGGCCAATCAGATGCCCTTTATGCAAATGAGGGTGGTTACTAATGAGGGTGAAAGTCGTTTTTACCTCCCTACCTATATGCCATTTTAACCCTAACCTAACCATAGCCTCAAACTAACCCTAAACCCAAACTAACCATTAGTCCAAAGACTACTTTCAATATTTAACACAAAACAATAAAAAAATATGAACAAACAGTCGATCAAACTCATCTATCCATCTATCCATCTATCCATCTATCCATCTATCTATCCATCCATCCATCCATCACTCCATCACTCCATCACTCCATCCATCCATGTATAACACAGGCCTAAAAACATTCACTTTTTCAAACAAAAACTTTTTTTTTTTTAACAAAAAGTTGTTTAAACTCATGTATCTATATATTCATCTATTCATCTATCTATCTATTTATCTATCTATCCATCCATCCATCCATCCATCCATCACTCCATCCATCCATGTATAACACAGGCCTAAAAACATTCACTTTTTCAAACAAAAACATATTTTTTTTAACAAAAAGTGGTTTAAACTCATGTATCTATATATTCATCTATTCATCTATCTATCCATCCATCCATCCATCCATCCATCACTCCATCACTCCATCCATCAATGTAACACAGGCCTAAAAAACATTCACTTTTTCAAACAAAAACATTTTTTTTAACAAAAACATTTTTTTTAACAAAAAGTTGTTTCAACTCATGTACCTATCTATCCATCCATCCATCCATCCATCCATCCATCCATCCATCCATCCATCCATCCATCCATCCATCCATCCATCCATCACTCCATCCATCAATCTATCTATAGAAATAGACACTTACCTGTCAGCATTGGTGCTGTTTCAGCACTCGTGCTGATATGCACGGCAAATGCAACCATTTTGCATTGACAGGTGAACAGCTGGGGGAAAACTCAAGTTCAGTTTGCGTCAGGGCGTCTGCATGGATGCAGGGTCAAAGGCCAAAGGCCTGGCACGCTACCTCACCTAACCAGCTAAACCTACCCACCACCTGCACAAAAAAACAGAAAACAAAACCAAAAAACACTGACCACTGGCGGGACCTACACAGACCCTACCCAAAATATACCAGGATAGACCACCCCTATATAAAATAACCCTAGATACAACAGCAATTTATAAAATAGACCCCTGTTAAAAAAAAACAAATCTAAAAAATAAAGTGCAGTACCGTGTCTACACACCTGGTGGCGCTAGAGGCGCACCAAACCACCACCAGTCGACTAGCCATACATCAATTACTATATAAACCAAGTTTCGTACAGATAAAACACACCGTTGCAGATATATGGACAGTTAAGATTCGGCCAATCAGATGCCCTTTATGCAAATGAGGGTGGTTACTAATGAGGGTGAAAGTCGTTTTTACCTCCCTACCTATATGCCATTTTAACCCTAACCTAACCATAGCCTCAAACTAACCCTAAACCCAAACTAACCATTAGTCCAAAGACTACTTTCAATATTTAACACAAAACAATAAAAAAATATGAACAAACAGTCGATCAAACTCATCTATCCATCTATCCATCTATCCATCTATCCATCTATCTATCCATCCATCCATCCATCACTCCATCACTCCATCACTCCATCCATCCATGTATAACACAGGCCTAAAAACATTCACTTTTTCAAACAAAAACTTTTTTTTTTTTAACAAAAAGTTGGTTAAACTCATGTATCTATATATTCATCTATTCATCTATCTATCTATTTATCTATCTATCCATCCATCCATCCATCCATCCATCACTCCATCCATCCATGTATAACACAGGCCTAAAAACATTCACTTTTTCAAACAAAAACATATTTTTTTTAACAAAAAGTGGTTTAAACTCATGTATCTATATATTCATCTATTCATCTATCTATCCATCCATCCATCCATCCATCCATCACTCCATCACTCCATCCATCAATGTAACACAGGCCTAAAAAACATTCACTTTTTCAAACAAAAACATTTTTTTTAACAAAAACATTTTTTTTAACAAAAAGTTGTTTCAACTCATGTACCTATCTATCCATCCATCCATCCATCCATCCATCCATCCATCCATCCATCCATCCATCCATCCATCCATCCATCCATCACTCCATCCATCAATCTATCTATAGAAATAGACACTTACCTGTCAGCATTGGTGCTGTTTCAGCACTCGTGCTGATATGCACGGCAAATGCAACCATTTTGCATTGACAGGTGAACAGCTGGGGGAAAACTCAAGTTCAGTTTGCGTCAGGGCGTCTGCATGGATGCAGGGTCAAAGGCCAAAGGCCTGGCACGCTACCTCACCTAACCAGCTAAACCTACCCACCACCTGCACAAAAAAACAGAAAACAAAACCAAAAAACACTGACCACTGGCGGGACCTACACAGACCCTACCCAAAATATACCAGGATAGACCACCCCTATATAAAATAACCCTAGATACAACAGCAATTTATAAAATAGACCCCTGTTAAAAAAAAACAAATCTAAAAAATAAAGTGCAGTACCGTGTCTACACACCTGGTGGCGCTAGAGGCGCACCAAACCACCACCAGTCGACTAGCCATACATCAATTACTATATAAACCAAGTTTCGTACAGATAAAACACACCGTTGCAGATATATGGACAGTTAAGATTCGGCCAATCAGATGCCCTTTATGCAAATGAGGGTGGTTACTAATGAGGGTGAAAGTCGTTTTTACCTCCCTACCTATATGCCATTTTAACCCTAACCTAACCATAGCCTCAAACTAACCCTAAACCCAAACTAACCATTAGTCCAAAGACTACTTTCAATATTTAACACAAAACAATAAAAAAATATGAACAAACAGTCGATCAAACTCATCTATCCATCTATCCATCTATCCATCTATCCATCTATCTATCCATCCATCCATCCATCACTCCATCACTCCATCACTCCATCCATCCATGTATAACACAGGCCTAAAAACATTCACTTTTTCAAACAAAAACTTTTTTTTTTTTAACAAAAAGTTGTTTAAACTCATGTATCTATATATTCATCTATTCATCTATCTATCTATTTATCTATCTATCCATCCATCCATCCATCCATCCATCACTCCATCCATCCATGTATAACACAGGCCTAAAAACATTCACTTTTTCAAACAAAAACATATTTTTTTTAACAAAAAGTGGTTTAAACTCATGTATCTATATATTCATCTATTCATCTATCTATCCATCCATCCATCCATCCATCCATCACTCCATCACTCCATCCATCAATGTAACACAGGCCTAAAAAACATTCACTTTTTCAAACAAAAACATTTTTTTTAACAAAAACATTTTTTTTAACAAAAAGTTGTTTCAACTCATGTACCTATCTATCCATCCATCCATCCATCCATCCATCCATCCATCCATCCATCCATCCATCCATCCATCCATCCATCCATCACTCCATCCATCAATCTATCTATAGAAATAGACACTTACCTGTCAGCATTGGTGCTGTTTCAGCACTCGTGCTGATATGCACGGCAAATGCAACCATTTTGCATTGACAGGTGAACAGCTGGGGGAAAACTCAAGTTCAGTTTGCGTCAGGGCGTCTGCATGGATGCAGGGTCAAAGGCCAAAGGCCTGGCACGCTACCTCACCTAACCAGCTAAACCTACCCACCACCTGCACAAAAAAACAGAAAACAAAACCAAAAAACACTGACCACTGGCGGGACCTACACAGACCCTACCCAAAATATACCAGGATAGACCACCCCTATATAAAATAACCCTAGATACAACAGCAATTTATAAAATAGACCCCTGTTAAAAAAAAAAAAATCTAAAAAATAAAGTGCAGTACCGTGTCTACACACCTGGTGGCGCTAGAGGCGCACCAAACCACCACCAGTCGACTAGCCATACATCAATTACTATATAAACCAAGTTTCGTACAGATAAAACACACCGTTGCAGATATATGGACAGTTAAGATTCGGCCAATCAGATGCCCTTTATGCAAATGAGGGTGGTTACTAATGAGGGTGAAAGTCGTTTTTACCTCCCTACCTATATGCCATTTTAACCCTAACCTAACCATAGCCTCAAACTAACCCTAAACCCAAACTAACCATTAGTCCAAAGACTACTTTCAATATTTAACACAAAACAATAAAAAAATATGAACAAACAGTCGATCAAACTCATCTATCCATCTATCCATCTATCCATCTATCCATCTATCTATCCATCCATCCATCCATCACTCCATCACTCCATCACTCCATCCATCCATGTATAACACAGGCCTAAAAACATTCACTTTTTCAAACAAAAACTTTTTTTTTTTTAACAAAAAGTTGTTTAAACTCATGTATCTATATATTCATCTATTCATCTATCTATCTATTTATCTATCTATCCATCCATCCATCCATCCATCCATCACTCCATCCATCCATGTATAACACAGGCCTAAAAACATTCACTTTTTCAAACAAAAACATATTTTTTTTAACAAAAAGTGGTTTAAACTCATGTATCTATATATTCATCTATTCATCTATCTATCCATCCATCCATCCATCCATCCATCACTCCATCACTCCATCCATCAATGTAACACAGGCCTAAAAAACATTCACTTTTTCAAACAAAAACATTTTTTTTAACAAAAACATTTTTTTTAACAAAAAGTTGTTTCAACTCATGTACCTATCTATCCATCCATCCATCCATCCATCCATCCATCCATCCATCCATCCATCCATCCATCCATCCATCCATCCATCCATCCATCACTCCATCCATCAATCTATCTATAGAAATAGACACTTACCTGTCAGCATTGGTGCTGTTTCAGCACTCGTGCTGATATGCACGGCAAATGCAACCATTTTGCATTGACAGGTGAACAGCTGGGGGAAAACTCAAGTTCAGTTTGCGTCAGGGCGTCTGCATGGATGCAGGGTCAAAGGCCAAAGGCCTGGCACGCTACCTCACCTAACCAGCTAAACCTACCCACCACCTGCACAAAAAAACAGAAAACAAAACCAAAAAACACTGACCACTGGCGGGACCTACACAGACCCTACCCAAAATATACCAGGATAGACCACCCCTATATAAAATAACCCTAGATACAACAGCAATTTATAAAATAGACCCCTGTTAAAAAAAAACAAATCTAAAAAATAAAGTGCAGTACCGTGTCTACACACCTGGTGGCGCTAGAGGCGCACCAAACCACCACCAGTCGACTAGCCATACATCAATTACTATATAAACCAAGTTTCGTACAGATAAAACACACCGTTGCAGATATATGGACAGTTAAGATTCGGCCAATCAGATGCCCTTTATGCAAATGAGGGTGGTTACTAATGAGGGTGAAAGTCGTTTTTACCTCCCTACCTAACCCTAACCTAACCAGCTAAACCTACCCACCACCTGCACAAAAAAACAGAAAACAAAACCAAAAAACACTGACCACTGGCGGGACCTACACAGACCCTACCCAAAATATACCAGGATAGACCACCCCTATATAAAATAACCCTAGATACAACAGCAATTTATAAAATAGACCCCTGTTAAAAAAAAACAAATCTAAAAAATAAAGTGCAGTACCGTGTCTACACACCTGGTGGCGCTAGAGGCGCACCAAACCACCACCAGTCGACTAGCCATACATCAATTACTATATAAACCAAGTTTCGTACAGATAAAACACACCGTTGCAGATATATGGACAGTTAAGATTCGGCCAATCAGATGCCCTTTATGCAAATGAGGGTGGTTACTAATGAGGGTGAAAGTCGTTTTTACCTCCCTACCTATATGCCATTTTAACCCTAACCTAACCATAGCCTCAAACTAACCCTAAACCCAAACTAACCATTAGTCCAAAGACTACTTTCAATATTTAACACAAAACAATAAAAAAATATGAACAAACAGTCGATCAAACTCATCTATCCATCTATCCATCTATCCATCTATCCATCTATCTATCCATCCATCCATCCATCACTCCATCACTCCATCACTCCATCCATCCATGTATAACACAGGCCTAAAAACATTCACTTTTTCAAACAAAAACTTTTTTTTTTTTAACAAAAAGTTGGTTAAACTCATGTATCTATATATTCATCTATTCATCTATCTATCTATTTATCTATCTATCCATCCATCCATCCATCCATCCATCACTCCATCCATCCATGTATAACACAGGCCTAAAAACATTCACTTTTTCAAACAAAAACATATTTTTTTTAACAAAAAGTGGTTTAAACTCATGTATCTATATATTCATCTATTCATCTATCTATCCATCCATCCATCCATCCATCCATCACTCCATCACTCCATCCATCAATGTAACACAGGCCTAAAAAACATTCACTTTTTCAAACAAAAACATTTTTTTTAACAAAAACATTTTTTTTAACAAAAAGTTGTTTCAACTCATGTACCTATCTATCCATCCATCCATCCATCCATCCATCCATCCATCCATCCATCCATCCATCCATCCATCCATCCATCCATCACTCCATCCATCAATCTATCTATAGAAATAGACACTTACCTGTCAGCATTGGTGCTGTTTCAGCACTCGTGCTGATATGCACGGCAAATGCAACCATTTTGCATTGACAGGTGAACAGCTGGGGGAAAACTCAAGTTCAGTTTGCGTCAGGGCGTCTGCATGGATGCAGGGTCAAAGGCCAAAGGCCTGGCACGCTACCTCACCTAACCAGCTAAACCTACCCACCACCTGCACAAAAAAACAGAAAACAAAACCAAAAAACACTGACCACTGGCGGGACCTACACAGACCCTACCCAAAATATACCAGGATAGACCACCCCTATATAAAATAACCCTAGATACAACAGCAATTTATAAAATAGACCCCTGTTAAAAAAAAACAAATCTAAAAAATAAAGTGCAGTACCGTGTCTACACACCTGGTGGCGCTAGAGGCGCACCAAACCACCACCAGTCGACTAGCCATACATCAATTACTATATAAACCAAGTTTCGTACAGATAAAACACACCGTTGCAGATATATGGACAGTTAAGATTCGGCCAATCAGATGCCCTTTATGCAAATGAGGGTGGTTACTAATGAGGGTGAAAGTCGTTTTTACCTCCCTACCTATATGCCATTTTAACCCTAACCTAACCATAGCCTCAAACTAACCCTAAACCCAAACTAACCATTAGTCCAAAGACTACTTTCAATATTTAACACAAAACAATAAAAAAATATGAACAAACAGTCGATCAAACTCATCTATCCATCTATCCATCTATCCATCTATCCATCTATCTATCCATCCATCCATCCATCACTCCATCACTCCATCACTCCATCCATCCATGTATAACACAGGCCTAAAAACATTCACTTTTTCAAACAAAAACTTTTTTTTTTTTAACAAAAAGTTGTTTAAACTCATGTATCTATATATTCATCTATTCATCTATCTATCTATTTATCTATCTATCCATCCATCCATCCATCCATCCATCACTCCATCCATCCATGTATAACACAGGCCTAAAAACATTCACTTTTTCAAACAAAAACATATTTTTTTTAACAAAAAGTGGTTTAAACTCATGTATCTATATATTCATCTATTCATCTATCTATCCATCCATCCATCCATCCATCCATCACTCCATCACTCCATCCATCAATGTAACACAGGCCTAAAAAACATTCACTTTTTCAAACAAAAACATTTTTTTTAACAAAAACATTTTTTTTAACAAAAAGTTGTTTCAACTCATGTACCTATCTATCCATCCATCCATCCATCCATCCATCCATCCATCCATCCATCCATCCATCCATCCATCCATCCATCCATCACTCCATCCATCAATCTATCTATAGAAATAGACACTTACCTGTCAGCATTGGTGCTGTTTCAGCACTCGTGCTGATATGCACGGCAAATGCAACCATTTTGCATTGACAGGTGAACAGCTGGGGGAAAACTCAAGTTCAGTTTGCGTCAGGGCGTCTGCATGGATGCAGGGTCAAAGGCCAAAGGCCTGGCACGCTACCTCACCTAACCAGCTAAACCTACCCACCACCTGCACAAAAAAACAGAAAACAAAACCAAAAAACACTGACCACTGGCGGGACCTACACAGACCCTACCCAAAATATACCAGGATAGACCACCCCTATATAAAATAACCCTAGATACAACAGCAATTTATAAAATAGACCCCTGTTAAAAAAAAAAAAATCTAAAAAATAAAGTGCAGTACCGTGTCTACACACCTGGTGGCGCTAGAGGCGCACCAAACCACCACCAGTCGACTAGCCATACATCAATTACTATATAAACCAAGTTTCGTACAGATAAAACACACCGTTGCAGATATATGGACAGTTAAGATTCGGCCAATCAGATGCCCTTTATGCAAATGAGGGTGGTTACTAATGAGGGTGAAAGTCGTTTTTACCTCCCTACCTATATGCCATTTTAACCCTAACCTAACCATAGCCTCAAACTAACCCTAAACCCAAACTAACCATTAGTCCAAAGACTACTTTCAATATTTAACACAAAACAATAAAAAAATATGAACAAACAGTCGATCAAACTCATCTATCCATCTATCCATCTATCCATCTATCCATCTATCTATCCATCCATCCATCCATCACTCCATCACTCCATCACTCCATCCATCCATGTATAACACAGGCCTAAAAACATTCACTTTTTCAAACAAAAACTTTTTTTTTTTTAACAAAAAGTTGTTTAAACTCATGTATCTATATATTCATCTATTCATCTATCTATCTATTTATCTATCTATCCATCCATCCATCCATCCATCCATCACTCCATCCATCCATGTATAACACAGGCCTAAAAACATTCACTTTTTCAAACAAAAACATATTTTTTTTAACAAAAAGTGGTTTAAACTCATGTATCTATATATTCATCTATTCATCTATCTATCCATCCATCCATCCATCCATCCATCACTCCATCACTCCATCCATCAATGTAACACAGGCCTAAAAAACATTCACTTTTTCAAACAAAAACATTTTTTTTAACAAAAACATTTTTTTTAACAAAAAGTTGTTTCAACTCATGTACCTATCTATCCATCCATCCATCCATCCATCCATCCATCCATCCATCCATCCATCCATCCATCCATCCATCCATCCATCCATCCATCCATCACTCCATCCATCAATCTATCTATAGAAATAGACACTTACCTGTCAGCATTGGTGCTGTTTCAGCACTCGTGCTGATATGCACGGCAAATGCAACCATTTTGCATTGACAGGTGAACAGCTGGGGGAAAACTCAAGTTCAGTTTGCGTCAGGGCGTCTGCATGGATGCAGGGTCAAAGGCCAAAGGCCTGGCACGCTACCTCACCTAACCAGCTAAACCTACCCACCACCTGCACAAAAAAACAGAAAACAAAACCAAAAAACACTGACCACTGGCGGGACCTACACAGACCCTACCCAAAATATACCAGGATAGACCACCCCTATATAAAATAACCCTAGATACAACAGCAATTTATAAAATAGACCCCTGTTAAAAAAAAACAAATCTAAAAAATAAAGTGCAGTACCGTGTCTACACACCTGGTGGCGCTAGAGGCGCACCAAACCACCACCAGTCGACTAGCCATACATCAATTACTATATAAACCAAGTTTCGTACAGATAAAACACACCGTTGCAGATATATGGACAGTTAAGATTCGGCCAATCAGATGCCCTTTATGCAAATGAGGGTGGTTACTAATGAGGGTGAAAGTCGTTTTTACCTCCCTACCTATATGCCATTTTAACCCTAACCTAACCATAGCCTCAAACTAACCCTAAACCCAAACTAACCATTAGTCCAAAGACTACTTTCAATATTTAACACAAAACAATAAAAAAATATGAACAAACAGTCGATCAAACTCATCTATCCATCTATCCATCTATCCATCTATCCATCTATCTATCCATCCATCCATCCATCACTCCATCACTCCATCACTCCATCCATCCATGTATAACACAGGCCTAAAAACATTCACTTTTTCAAACAAAAACTTTTTTTTTTTTAACAAAAAGTTGTTTAAACTCATGTATCTATATATTCATCTATTCATCTATCTATCTATTTATCTATCTATCCATCCATCCATCCATCCATCCATCACTCCATCCATCCATGTATAACACAGGCCTAAAAACATTCACTTTTTCAAACAAAAACATATTTTTTTTAACAAAAAGTGGTTTAAACTCATGTATCTATATATTCATCTATTCATCTATCTATCCATCCATCCATCCATCCATCCATCACTCCATCACTCCATCCATCAATGTAACACAGGCCTAAAAAACATTCACTTTTTCAAACAAAAACATTTTTTTTAACAAAAAAATTTTTTTTAACAAAAAGTTGTTTCAACTCATGTACCTATCTATCCATCCATCCATCCATCCATCCATCCATCCATCCATCCATCCATCCATCCATCCATCCATCCATCCATCCATCCATCACTCCATCCATCAATCTATCTATAGAAATAGACACTTACCTGTCAGCATTGGTGCTGTTTCAGCACTCGTGCTGATATGCACGGCAAATGCAACCATTTTGCATTGACAGGTGAACAGCTGGGGGAAAACTCAAGTTCAGTTTGCGTCAGGGCGTCTGCATGGATGCAGGGTCAAAGGCCAAAGGCCTGGCACGCTACCTCACCTAACCAGCTAAACCTACCCACCACCTGCACAAAAAAACAGAAAACAAAACCAAAAAACACTGACCACTGGCGGGACCTACACAGACCCTACCCAAAATATACCAGGATAGACCACCCCTATATAAAATAACCCTAGATACAACAGCAATTTATAAAATAGACCCCTGTTAAAAAAAAACAAATCTAAAAAATAAAGTGCAGTACCGTGTCTACACACCTGGTGGCGCTAGAGGCGCACCAAACCACCACCAGTCGACTAGCCATACATCAATTACTATATAAACCAAGTTTCGTACAGATAAAACACACCGTTGCAGATATATGGACAGTTAAGATTCGGCCAATCAGATGCCCTTTATGCAAATGAGGGTGGTTACTAATGAGGGTGAAAGTCGTTTTTACCTCCCTACCTATATGCCATTTTAACCCTAACCTAACCATAGCCTCAAACTAACCCTAAACCCAAACTAACCATTAGTCCAAAGACTACTTTCAATATTTAACACAAAACAATAAAAAAATATGAACAAACAGTCGATCAAACTCATCTATCCATCTATCCATCTATCCATCTATCCATCTATCTATCCATCCATCCATCCATCACTCCATCACTCCATCACTCCATCCATCCATGTATAACACAGGCCTAAAAACATTCACTTTTTCAAACAAAAACTTTTTTTTTTTTAACAAAAAGTTGTTTAAACTCATGTATCTATATATTCATCTATTCATCTATCTATCTATTTATCTATCTATCCATCCATCCATCCATCCATCCATCACTCCATCCATCCATGTATAACACAGGCCTAAAAACATTCACTTTTTCAAACAAAAACATATTTTTTTTAACAAAAAGTGGTTTAAACTCATGTATCTATATATTCATCTATTCATCTATCTATCCATCCATCCATCCATCCATCCATCACTCCATCACTCCATCCATCAATGTAACACAGGCCTAAAAAACATTCACTTTTTCAAACAAAAACATTTTTTTTAACAAAAACATTTTTTTTAACAAAAAGTTGTTTCAACTCATGTACCTATCTATCCATCCATCCATCCATCCATCCATCCATCCATCCATCCATCACTCCATCCATCAATCTATCTATAGAAATAGACACTTACCTGTCAGCATTGGTGCTGTTTCAGCACTCGTGCTGATATGCACGGCAAATGCAACCATTTTGCATTGACAGGTGAACAGCTGGGGGAAAACTCAAGTTCAGTTTGCGTCAGGGCGTCTGCATGGATGCAGGGTCAAAGGCCAAAGGCCTGGCACGCTACCTCACCTAACCAGCTAAACCTACCCACCACCTGCACAAAAAAACAGAAAACAAAACCAAAAAACACTGACCACTGGCGGGACCTACACAGACCCTACCCAAAATATACCAGGATAGACCACCCCTATATAAAATAACCCTAGATACAACAGCAATTTATAAAATAGACCCCTGTTAAAAAAAAACAAATCTAAAAAATAAAGTGCAGTACCGTGTCTACACACCTGGTGGCGCTAGAGGCGCACCAAACCACCACCAGTCGACTAGCCATACATCAATTACTATATAAACCAAGTTTCGTACAGATAAAACACACCGTTGCAGATATATGGACAGTTAAGATTCGGCCAATCAGATGCCCTTTATGCAAATGAGGGTGGTTACTAATGAGGGTGAAAGTCGTTTTTACCTCCCTACCTATATGCCATTTTAACCCTAACCTAACCATAGCCTCAAACTAACCCTAAACCCAAACTAACCATTAGTCCAAAGACTACTTTCAATATTTAACACAAAACAATAAAAAAATATGAACAAACAGTCGATCAAACTCATCTATCCATCTATCCATCTATCCATCTATCCATCTATCTATCCATCCATCCATCCATCACTCCATCACTCCATCACTCCATCCATCCATGTATAACACAGGCCTAAAAACATTCACTTTTTCAAACAAAAACTTTTTTTTTTTTAACAAAAAGTTGTTTAAACTCATGTATCTATATATTCATCTATTCATCTATCTATCTATTTATCTATCTATCCATCCATCCATCCATCCATCCATCACTCCATCCATCCATGTATAACACAGGCCTAAAAACATTCACTTTTTCAAACAAAAACATATTTTTTTTAACAAAAAGTGGTTTAAACTCATGTATCTATATATTCATCTATTCATCTATCTATCCATCCATCCATCCATCCATCCATCACTCCATCACTCCATCCATCAATGTAACACAGGCCTAAAAAACATTCACTTTTTCAAACAAAAACATTTTTTTTAACAAAAACATTTTTTTTAACAAAAAGTTGTTTCAACTCATGTACCTATCTATCCATCCATCCATCCATCCATCCATCCATCCATCCATCCATCCATCCATCCATCCATCCATCCATCCATCCATCCATCACTCCATCCATCAATCTATCTATAGAAATAGACACTTACCTGTCAGCATTGGTGCTGTTTCAGCACTCGTGCTGATATGCACGGCAAATGCAACCATTTTGCATTGACAGGTGAACAGCTGGGGGAAAACTCAAGTTCAGTTTGCGTCAGGGCGTCTGCATGGATGCAGGGTCAAAGGCCAAAGGCCTGGCACGCTACCTCACCTAACCAGCTAAACCTACCCACCACCTGCACAAAAAAACAGAAAACAAAACCAAAAAACACTGACCACTGGCGGGACCTACACAGACCCTACCCAAAATATACCAGGATAGACCACCCCTATATAAAATAACCCTAGATACAACAGCAATTTATAAAATAGACCCCTGTTAAAAAAAAACAAATCTAAAAAATAAAGTGCAGTACCGTGTCTACACACCTGGTGGCGCTAGAGGCGCACCAAACCACCACCAGTCGACTAGCCATACATCAATTACTATATAAACCAAGTTTCGTACAGATAAAACACACCGTTGCAGATATATGGACAGTTAAGATTCGGCCAATCAGATGCCCTTTATGCAAATGAGGGTGGTTACTAATGAGGGTGAAAGTCGTTTTTACCTCCCTACCTATATGCCATTTTAACCCTAACCTAACCATAGCCTCAAACTAACCCTAAACCCAAACTAACCATTAGTCCAAAGACTACTTTCAATATTTAACACAAAACAATAAAAAAATATGAACAAACAGTCGATCAAACTCATCTATCCATCTATCCATCTATCCATCTATCCATCTATCTATCCATCCATCCATCCATCACTCCATCACTCCATCACTCCATCCATCCATGTATAACACAGGCCTAAAAACATTCACTTTTTCAAACAAAAACTTTTTTTTTTTTAACAAAAAGTTGTTTAAACTCATGTATCTATATATTCATCTATTCATCTATCTATCTATTTATCTATCTATCCATCCATCCATCCATCCATCCATCACTCCATCCATCCATGTATAACACAGGCCTAAAAACATTCACTTTTTCAAACAAAAACATATTTTTTTTAACAAAAAGTGGTTTAAACTCATGTATCTATATATTCATCTATTCATCTATCTATCCATCCATCCATCCATCCATCCATCACTCCATCACTCCATCCATCAATGTAACACAGGCCTAAAAAACATTCACTTTTTCAAACAAAAACATTTTTTTTAACAAAAACATTTTTTTTAACAAAAAGTTGTTTCAACTCATGTACCTATCTATCCATCCATCCATCCATCCATCCATCCATCCATCCATCCATCCATCCATCCATCCATCCATCCATCCATCCATCACTCCATCCATCAATCTATCTATAGAAATAGACACTTACCTGTCAGCATTGGTGCTGTTTCAGCACTCGTGCTGATATGCACGGCAAATGCAACCATTTTGCATTGACAGGTGAACAGCTGGGGGAAAACTCAAGTTCAGTTTGCGTCAGGGCGTCTGCATGGATGCAGGGTCAAAGGCCAAAGGCCTGGCACGCTACCTCACCTAACCAGCTAAACCTACCCACCACCTGCACAAAAAAACAGAAAACAAAACCAAAAAACACTGACCACTGGCGGGACCTACACAGACCCTACCCAAAATATACCAGGATAGACCACCCCTATATAAAATAACCCTAGATACAACAGCAATTTATAAAATAGACCCCTGTTAAAAAAAAACAAATCTAAAAAATAAAGTGCAGTACCGTGTCTACACACCTGGTGGCGCTAGAGGCGCACCAAACCACCACCAGTCGACTAGCCATACATCAATTACTATATAAACCAAGTTTCGTACAGATAAAACACACCGTTGCAGATATATGGACAGTTAAGATTCGGCCAATCAGATGCCCTTTATGCAAATGAGGGTGGTTACTAATGAGGGTGAAAGTCGTTTTTACCTCCCTACCTATATGCCATTTTAACCCTAACCTAACCATAGCCTCAAACTAACCCTAAACCCAAACTAACCATTAGTCCAAAGACTACTTTCAATATTTAACACAAAACAATAAAAAAATATGAACAAACAGTCGATCAAACTCATCTATCCATCTATCCATCTATCCATCTATCCATCTATCTATCCATCCATCCATCCATCACTCCATCACTCCATCACTCCATCCATCCATGTATAACACAGGCCTAAAAACATTCACTTTTTCAAACAAAAACTTTTTTTTTTTTAACAAAAAGTTGGTTAAACTCATGTATCTATATATTCATCTATTCATCTATCTATCTATTTATCTATCTATCCATCCATCCATCCATCCATCCATCACTCCATCCATCCATGTATAACACAGGCCTAAAAACATTCACTTTTTCAAACAAAAACATATTTTTTTTAACAAAAAGTGGTTTAAACTCATGTATCTATATATTCATCTATTCATCTATCTATCCATCCATCCATCCATCCATCCATCACTCCATCACTCCATCCATCAATGTAACACAGGCCTAAAAAACATTCACTTTTTCAAACAAAAACATTTTTTTTAACAAAAACATTTTTTTTAACAAAAAGTTGTTTCAACTCATGTACCTATCTATCCATCCATCCATCCATCCATCCATCCATCCATCCATCCATCCATCCATCCATCCATCCATCCATCCATCACTCCATCCATCAATCTATCTATAGAAATAGACACTTACCTGTCAGCATTGGTGCTGTTTCAGCACTCGTGCTGATATGCACGGCAAATGCAACCATTTTGCATTGACAGGTGAACAGCTGGGGGAAAACTCAAGTTCAGTTTGCGTCAGGGCGTCTGCATGGATGCAGGGTCAAAGGCCAAAGGCCTGGCACGCTACCTCACCTAACCAGCTAAACCTACCCACCACCTGCACAAAAAAACAGAAAACAAAACCAAAAAACACTGACCACTGGCGGGACCTACACAGACCCTACCCAAAATATACCAGGATAGACCACCCCTATATAAAATAACCCTAGATACAACAGCAATTTATAAAATAGACCCCTGTTAAAAAAAAACAAATCTAAAAAATAAAGTGCAGTACCGTGTCTACACACCTGGTGGCGCTAGAGGCGCACCAAACCACCACCAGTCGACTAGCCATACATCAATTACTATATAAACCAAGTTTCGTACAGATAAAACACACCGTTGCAGATATATGGACAGTTAAGATTCGGCCAATCAGATGCCCTTTATGCAAATGAGGGTGGTTACTAATGAGGGTGAAAGTCGTTTTTACCTCCCTACCTATATGCCATTTTAACCCTAACCTAACCATAGCCTCAAACTAACCCTAAACCCAAACTAACCATTAGTCCAAAGACTACTTTCAATATTTAACACAAAACAATAAAAAAATATGAACAAACAGTCGATCAAACTCATCTATCCATCTATCCATCTATCCATCTATCCATCTATCTATCCATCCATCCATCCATCACTCCATCACTCCATCACTCCATCCATCCATGTATAACACAGGCCTAAAAACATTCACTTTTTCAAACAAAAACTTTTTTTTTTTTAACAAAAAGTTGTTTAAACTCATGTATCTATATATTCATCTATTCATCTATCTATCTATTTATCTATCTATCCATCCATCCATCCATCCATCCATCACTCCATCCATCCATGTATAACACAGGCCTAAAAACATTCACTTTTTCAAACAAAAACATATTTTTTTTAACAAAAAGTGGTTTAAACTCATGTATCTATATATTCATCTATTCATCTATCTATCCATCCATCCATCCATCCATCCATCACTCCATCACTCCATCCATCAATGTAACACAGGCCTAAAAAACATTCACTTTTTCAAACAAAAACATTTTTTTTAACAAAAACATTTTTTTTAACAAAAAGTTGTTTCAACTCATGTACCTATCTATCCATCCATCCATCCATCCATCCATCCATCCATCCATCCATCCATCCATCCATCCATCCATCCATCCATCACTCCATCCATCAATCTATCTATAGAAATAGACACTTACCTGTCAGCATTGGTGCTGTTTCAGCACTCGTGCTGATATGCACGGCAAATGCAACCATTTTGCATTGACAGGTGAACAGCTGGGGGAAAACTCAAGTTCAGTTTGCGTCAGGGCGTCTGCATGGATGCAGGGTCAAAGGCCAAAGGCCTGGCACGCTACCTCACCTAACCAGCTAAACCTACCCACCACCTGCACAAAAAAACAGAAAACAAAACCAAAAAACACTGACCACTGGCGGGACCTACACAGACCCTACCCAAAATATACCAGGATAGACCACCCCTATATAAAATAACCCTAGATACAACAGCAATTTATAAAATAGACCCCTGTTAAAAAAAAAAAAATCTAAAAAATAAAGTGCAGTACCGTGTCTACACACCTGGTGGCGCTAGAGGCGCACCAAACCACCACCAGTCGACTAGCCATACATCAATTACTATATAAACCAAGTTTCGTACAGATAAAACACACCGTTGCAGATATATGGACAGTTAAGATTCGGCCAATCAGATGCCCTTTATGCAAATGAGGGTGGTTACTAATGAGGGTGAAAGTCGTTTTTACCTCCCTACCTATATGCCATTTTAACCCTAACCTAACCATAGCCTCAAACTAACCCTAAACCCAAACTAACCATTAGTCCAAAGACTACTTTCAATATTTAACACAAAACAATAAAAAAATATGAACAAACAGTCGATCAAACTCATCTATCCATCTATCCATCTATCCATCTATCCATCTATCTATCCATCCATCCATCCATCACTCCATCACTCCATCACTCCATCCATCCATGTATAACACAGGCCTAAAAACATTCACTTTTTCAAACAAAAACTTTTTTTTTTTTAACAAAAAGTTGTTTAAACTCATGTATCTATATATTCATCTATTCATCTATCTATCTATTTATCTATCTATCCATCCATCCATCCATCCATCCATCACTCCATCCATCCATGTATAACACAGGCCTAAAAACATTCACTTTTTCAAACAAAAACATATTTTTTTTAACAAAAAGTGGTTTAAACTCATGTATCTATATATTCATCTATTCATCTATCTATCCATCCATCCATCCATCCATCCATCACTCCATCACTCCATCCATCAATGTAACACAGGCCTAAAAAACATTCACTTTTTCAAACAAAAACATTTTTTTTAACAAAAACATTTTTTTTAACAAAAAGTTGTTTCAACTCATGTACCTATCTATCCATCCATCCATCCATCCATCCATCCATCCATCCATCCATCCATCCATCCATCCATCCATCCATCCATCCATCCATCACTCCATCCATCAATCTATCTATAGAAATAGACACTTACCTGTCAGCATTGGTGCTGTTTCAGCACTCGTGCTGATATGCACGGCAAATGCAACCATTTTGCATTGACAGGTGAACAGCTGGGGGAAAACTCAAGTTCAGTTTGCGTCAGGGCGTCTGCATGGATGCAGGGTCAAAGGCCAAAGGCCTGGCACGCTACCTCACCTAACCAGCTAAACCTACCCACCACCTGCACAAAAAAACAGAAAACAAAACCAAAAAACACTGACCACTGGCGGGACCTACACAGACCCTACCCAAAATATACCAGGATAGACCACCCCTATATAAAATAACCCTAGATACAACAGCAATTTATAAAATAGACCCCTGTTAAAAAAAAACAAATCTAAAAAATAAAGTGCAGTACCGTGTCTACACACCTGGTGGCGCTAGAGGCGCACCAAACCACCACCAGTCGACTAGCCATACATCAATTACTATATAAACCAAGTTTCGTACAGATAAAACACACCGTTGCAGATATATGGACAGTTAAGATTCGGCCAATCAGATGCCCTTTATGCAAATGAGGGTGGTTACTAATGAGGGTGAAAGTCGTTTTTACCTCCCTACCTAACCCTAACCTAACCAGCTAAACCTACCCACCACCTGCACAAAAAAACAGAAAACAAAACCAAAAAACACTGACCACTGGCGGGACCTACACAGACCCTACCCAAAATATACCAGGATAGACCACCCCTATATAAAATAACCCTAGATACAACAGCAATTTATAAAATAGACCCCTGTTAAAAAAAAACAAATCTAAAAAATAAAGTGCAGTACCGTGTCTACACACCTGGTGGCGCTAGAGGCGCACCAAACCACCACCAGTCGACTAGCCATACATCAATTACTATATAAACCAAGTTTCGTACAGATAAAACACACCGTTGCAGATATATGGACAGTTAAGATTCGGCCAATCAGATGCCCTTTATGCAAATGAGGGTGGTTACTAATGAGGGTGAAAGTCGTTTTTACCTCCCTACCTATATGCCATTTTAACCCTAACCTAACCATAGCCTCAAACTAACCCTAAACCCAAACTAACCATTAGTCCAAAGACTACTTTCAATATTTAACACAAAACAATAAAAAAATATGAACAAACAGTCGATCAAACTCATCTATCCATCTATCCATCTATCCATCTATCCATCTATCTATCCATCCATCCATCCATCACTCCATCACTCCATCACTCCATCCATCCATGTATAACACAGGCCTAAAAACATTCACTTTTTCAAACAAAAACTTTTTTTTTTTTAACAAAAAGTTGGTTAAACTCATGTATCTATATATTCATCTATTCATCTATCTATCTATTTATCTATCTATCCATCCATCCATCCATCCATCCATCACTCCATCCATCCATGTATAACACAGGCCTAAAAACATTCACTTTTTCAAACAAAAACATATTTTTTTTAACAAAAAGTGGTTTAAACTCATGTATCTATATATTCATCTATTCATCTATCTATCCATCCATCCATCCATCCATCCATCACTCCATCACTCCATCCATCAATGTAACACAGGCCTAAAAAACATTCACTTTTTCAAACAAAAACATTTTTTTTAACAAAAACATTTTTTTTAACAAAAAGTTGTTTCAACTCATGTACCTATCTATCCATCCATCCATCCATCCATCCATCCATCCATCCATCCATCCATCCATCCATCCATCCATCCATCCATCACTCCATCCATCAATCTATCTATAGAAATAGACACTTACCTGTCAGCATTGGTGCTGTTTCAGCACTCGTGCTGATATGCACGGCAAATGCAACCATTTTGCATTGACAGGTGAACAGCTGGGGGAAAACTCAAGTTCAGTTTGCGTCAGGGCGTCTGCATGGATGCAGGGTCAAAGGCCAAAGGCCTGGCACGCTACCTCACCTAACCAGCTAAACCTACCCACCACCTGCACAAAAAAACAGAAAACAAAACCAAAAAACACTGACCACTGGCGGGACCTACACAGACCCTACCCAAAATATACCAGGATAGACCACCCCTATATAAAATAACCCTAGATACAACAGCAATTTATAAAATAGACCCCTGTTAAAAAAAAACAAATCTAAAAAATAAAGTGCAGTACCGTGTCTACACACCTGGTGGCGCTAGAGGCGCACCAAACCACCACCAGTCGACTAGCCATACATCAATTACTATATAAACCAAGTTTCGTACAGATAAAACACACCGTTGCAGATATATGGACAGTTAAGATTCGGCCAATCAGATGCCCTTTATGCAAATGAGGGTGGTTACTAATGAGGGTGAAAGTCGTTTTTACCTCCCTACCTATATGCCATTTTAACCCTAACCTAACCATAGCCTCAAACTAACCCTAAACCCAAACTAACCATTAGTCCAAAGACTACTTTCAATATTTAACACAAAACAATAAAAAAATATGAACAAACAGTCGATCAAACTCATCTATCCATCTATCCATCTATCCATCTATCCATCTATCTATCCATCCATCCATCCATCACTCCATCACTCCATCACTCCATCCATCCATGTATAACACAGGCCTAAAAACATTCACTTTTTCAAACAAAAACTTTTTTTTTTTTAACAAAAAGTTGTTTAAACTCATGTATCTATATATTCATCTATTCATCTATCTATCTATTTATCTATCTATCCATCCATCCATCCATCCATCCATCACTCCATCCATCCATGTATAACACAGGCCTAAAAACATTCACTTTTTCAAACAAAAACATATTTTTTTTAACAAAAAGTGGTTTAAACTCATGTATCTATATATTCATCTATTCATCTATCTATCCATCCATCCATCCATCCATCCATCACTCCATCACTCCATCCATCAATGTAACACAGGCCTAAAAAACATTCACTTTTTCAAACAAAAACATTTTTTTTAACAAAAACATTTTTTTTAACAAAAAGTTGTTTCAACTCATGTACCTATCTATCCATCCATCCATCCATCCATCCATCCATCCATCCATCCATCCATCCATCCATCCATCCATCCATCCATCACTCCATCCATCAATCTATCTATAGAAATAGACACTTACCTGTCAGCATTGGTGCTGTTTCAGCACTCGTGCTGATATGCACGGCAAATGCAACCATTTTGCATTGACAGGTGAACAGCTGGGGGAAAACTCAAGTTCAGTTTGCGTCAGGGCGTCTGCATGGATGCAGGGTCAAAGGCCAAAGGCCTGGCACGCTACCTCACCTAACCAGCTAAACCTACCCACCACCTGCACAAAAAAACAGAAAACAAAACCAAAAAACACTGACCACTGGCGGGACCTACACAGACCCTACCCAAAATATACCAGGATAGACCACCCCTATATAAAATAACCCTAGATACAACAGCAATTTATAAAATAGACCCCTGTTAAAAAAAAAAAAATCTAAAAAATAAAGTGCAGTACCGTGTCTACACACCTGGTGGCGCTAGAGGCGCACCAAACCACCACCAGTCGACTAGCCATACATCAATTACTATATAAACCAAGTTTCGTACAGATAAAACACACCGTTGCAGATATATGGACAGTTAAGATTCGGCCAATCAGATGCCCTTTATGCAAATGAGGGTGGTTACTAATGAGGGTGAAAGTCGTTTTTACCTCCCTACCTATATGCCATTTTAACCCTAACCTAACCATAGCCTCAAACTAACCCTAAACCCAAACTAACCATTAGTCCAAAGACTACTTTCAATATTTAACACAAAACAATAAAAAAATATGAACAAACAGTCGATCAAACTCATCTATCCATCTATCCATCTATCCATCTATCCATCTATCTATCCATCCATCCATCCATCACTCCATCACTCCATCACTCCATCCATCCATGTATAACACAGGCCTAAAAACATTCACTTTTTCAAACAAAAACTTTTTTTTTTTTAACAAAAAGTTGTTTAAACTCATGTATCTATATATTCATCTATTCATCTATCTATCTATTTATCTATCTATCCATCCATCCATCCATCCATCCATCACTCCATCCATCCATGTATAACACAGGCCTAAAAACATTCACTTTTTCAAACAAAAACATATTTTTTTTAACAAAAAGTGGTTTAAACTCATGTATCTATATATTCATCTATTCATCTATCTATCCATCCATCCATCCATCCATCCATCACTCCATCACTCCATCCATCAATGTAACACAGGCCTAAAAAACATTCACTTTTTCAAACAAAAACATTTTTTTTAACAAAAACATTTTTTTTAACAAAAAGTTGTTTCAACTCATGTACCTATCTATCCATCCATCCATCCATCCATCCATCCATCCATCCATCCATCCATCCATCCATCCATCCATCCATCCATCCATCCATCCATCACTCCATCCATCAATCTATCTATAGAAATAGACACTTACCTGTCAGCATTGGTGCTGTTTCAGCACTCGTGCTGATATGCACGGCAAATGCAACCATTTTGCATTGACAGGTGAACAGCTGGGGGAAAACTCAAGTTCAGTTTGCGTCAGGGCGTCTGCATGGATGCAGGGTCAAAGGCCAAAGGCCTGGCACGCTACCTCACCTAACCAGCTAAACCTACCCACCACCTGCACAAAAAAACAGAAAACAAAACCAAAAAACACTGACCACTGGCGGGACCTACACAGACCCTACCCAAAATATACCAGGATAGACCACCCCTATATAAAATAACCCTAGATACAACAGCAATTTATAAAATAGACCCCTGTTAAAAAAAAACAAATCTAAAAAATAAAGTGCAGTACCGTGTCTACACACCTGGTGGCGCTAGAGGCGCACCAAACCACCACCAGTCGACTAGCCATACATCAATTACTATATAAACCAAGTTTCGTACAGATAAAACACACCGTTGCAGATATATGGACAGTTAAGATTCGGCCAATCAGATGCCCTTTATGCAAATGAGGGTGGTTACTAATGAGGGTGAAAGTCGTTTTTACCTCCCTACCTATATGCCATTTTAACCCTAACCTAACCATAGCCTCAAACTAACCCTAAACCCAAACTAACCATTAGTCCAAAGACTACTTTCAATATTTAACACAAAACAATAAAAAAATATGAACAAACAGTCGATCAAACTCATCTATCCATCTATCCATCTATCCATCTATCCATCTATCTATCCATCCATCCATCCATCACTCCATCACTCCATCACTCCATCCATCCATGTATAACACAGGCCTAAAAACATTCACTTTTTCAAACAAAAACTTTTTTTTTTTTAACAAAAAGTTGTTTAAACTCATGTATCTATATATTCATCTATTCATCTATCTATCTATTTATCTATCTATCCATCCATCCATCCATCCATCCATCACTCCATCCATCCATGTATAACACAGGCCTAAAAACATTCACTTTTTCAAACAAAAACATATTTTTTTTAACAAAAAGTGGTTTAAACTCATGTATCTATATATTCATCTATTCATCTATCTATCCATCCATCCATCCATCCATCCATCACTCCATCACTCCATCCATCAATGTAACACAGGCCTAAAAAACATTCACTTTTTCAAACAAAAACATTTTTTTTAACAAAAAAATTTTTTTTAACAAAAAGTTGTTTCAACTCATGTACCTATCTATCCATCCATCCATCCATCCATCCATCCATCCATCCATCCATCCATCCATCCATCCATCCATCCATCCATCCATCCATCACTCCATCCATCAATCTATCTATAGAAATAGACACTTACCTGTCAGCATTGGTGCTGTTTCAGCACTCGTGCTGATATGCACGGCAAATGCAACCATTTTGCATTGACAGGTGAACAGCTGGGGGAAAACTCAAGTTCAGTTTGCGTCAGGGCGTCTGCATGGATGCAGGGTCAAAGGCCAAAGGCCTGGCACGCTACCTCACCTAACCAGCTAAACCTACCCACCACCTGCACAAAAAAACAGAAAACAAAACCAAAAAACACTGACCACTGGCGGGACCTACACAGACCCTACCCAAAATATACCAGGATAGACCACCCCTATATAAAATAACCCTAGATACAACAGCAATTTATAAAATAGACCCCTGTTAAAAAAAAACAAATCTAAAAAATAAAGTGCAGTACCGTGTCTACACACCTGGTGGCGCTAGAGGCGCACCAAACCACCACCAGTCGACTAGCCATACATCAATTACTATATAAACCAAGTTTCGTACAGATAAAACACACCGTTGCAGATATATGGACAGTTAAGATTCGGCCAATCAGATGCCCTTTATGCAAATGAGGGTGGTTACTAATGAGGGTGAAAGTCGTTTTTACCTCCCTACCTATATGCCATTTTAACCCTAACCTAACCATAGCCTCAAACTAACCCTAAACCCAAACTAACCATTAGTCCAAAGACTACTTTCAATATTTAACACAAAACAATAAAAAAATATGAACAAACAGTCGATCAAACTCATCTATCCATCTATCCATCTATCCATCTATCCATCTATCTATCCATCCATCCATCCATCACTCCATCACTCCATCACTCCATCCATCCATGTATAACACAGGCCTAAAAACATTCACTTTTTCAAACAAAAACTTTTTTTTTTTTAACAAAAAGTTGTTTAAACTCATGTATCTATATATTCATCTATTCATCTATCTATCTATTTATCTATCTATCCATCCATCCATCCATCCATCCATCACTCCATCCATCCATGTATAACACAGGCCTAAAAACATTCACTTTTTCAAACAAAAACATATTTTTTTTAACAAAAAGTGGTTTAAACTCATGTATCTATATATTCATCTATTCATCTATCTATCCATCCATCCATCCATCCATCCATCACTCCATCACTCCATCCATCAATGTAACACAGGCCTAAAAAACATTCACTTTTTCAAACAAAAACATTTTTTTTAACAAAAACATTTTTTTTAACAAAAAGTTGTTTCAACTCATGTACCTATCTATCCATCCATCCATCCATCCATCCATCCATCCATCCATCCATCACTCCATCCATCAATCTATCTATAGAAATAGACACTTACCTGTCAGCATTGGTGCTGTTTCAGCACTCGTGCTGATATGCACGGCAAATGCAACCATTTTGCATTGACAGGTGAACAGCTGGGGGAAAACTCAAGTTCAGTTTGCGTCAGGGCGTCTGCATGGATGCAGGGTCAAAGGCCAAAGGCCTGGCACGCTACCTCACCTAACCAGCTAAACCTACCCACCACCTGCACAAAAAAACAGAAAACAAAACCAAAAAACACTGACCACTGGCGGGACCTACACAGACCCTACCCAAAATATACCAGGATAGACCACCCCTATATAAAATAACCCTAGATACAACAGCAATTTATAAAATAGACCCCTGTTAAAAAAAAACAAATCTAAAAAATAAAGTGCAGTACCGTGTCTACACACCTGGTGGCGCTAGAGGCGCACCAAACCACCACCAGTCGACTAGCCATACATCAATTACTATATAAACCAAGTTTCGTACAGATAAAACACACCGTTGCAGATATATGGACAGTTAAGATTCGGCCAATCAGATGCCCTTTATGCAAATGAGGGTGGTTACTAATGAGGGTGAAAGTCGTTTTTACCTCCCTACCTATATGCCATTTTAACCCTAACCTAACCATAGCCTCAAACTAACCCTAAACCCAAACTAACCATTAGTCCAAAGACTACTTTCAATATTTAACACAAAACAATAAAAAAATATGAACAAACAGTCGATCAAACTCATCTATCCATCTATCCATCTATCCATCTATCCATCTATCTATCCATCCATCCATCCATCACTCCATCACTCCATCACTCCATCCATCCATGTATAACACAGGCCTAAAAACATTCACTTTTTCAAACAAAAACTTTTTTTTTTTTAACAAAAAGTTGTTTAAACTCATGTATCTATATATTCATCTATTCATCTATCTATCTATTTATCTATCTATCCATCCATCCATCCATCCATCCATCACTCCATCCATCCATGTATAACACAGGCCTAAAAACATTCACTTTTTCAAACAAAAACATATTTTTTTTAACAAAAAGTGGTTTAAACTCATGTATCTATATATTCATCTATTCATCTATCTATCCATCCATCCATCCATC
>NW_028118228.1:0-41524 GCF_965113295.1 Leuciscus leuciscus | reverse complement strand
TCGTGAGTTCGAGCCTCACACGGGGCAGGCTGGTGCTTTTTGATACAGGGGAGCGTGTAAATAAAAGAGCTGCTTTCTGTATTCCCTTTTGTGCGTTTGTTCATTTCTTCATATGCAGTGTAATTGAAATCCAGTGTTTCTGTGGGACTAATGTTGAACAAAGGCAGTAATAGTATTGCTCTCCGATTCATGCAACATGTGTCAGTGCTGTTACAATGTTTTGTTGAGGCTAATACAATTCTTTCATTCTAATGACATGTCTTGTCAATGCTAATGTAATGTTTTACATGACATTCCTTGAATCTCATGCCATGACACTCCACCCCATGCCCCAAAACCCATGACATTTCATTCCAAGAAATTTCCAAGAATCCTTGCCATGACATTCTACTGCATCCCCAAAACTTCAGTCCATGACATCACTTCAGTCAAACTCCACGAATCACATTGCATCCCCCACCCCAAAAAAACAAAAACACGAATAGCCTTTCATAAACGAGTTCTTCTTCCGGTAAACATCACAACATGGCAGTCCATGGAATTCCGTTGAACTCCATTCTATAAACATGTCCAATTTCGTGAAATGTCACGACTTGACATTCCAAGAAAATTGCACGAAAATGCCATCGAATCCCATGCATTGCACTAAAGTGTTTCTTTAAAGTCCATGTAATGCAGGTCAGTGTTACCGTAATGTTTGGTTAATTCTAGCGTGAACTGAAACGCAGTGCTTGGTCAACACTAATGCATTTCTGGGTAAACTTGCCAGAGGGTTAAAGACTCTAGCTTGAGCCCGCAGCCAAAGGTTGGGTTTGTCAGAAGTGGGATTCGAACCCACGCCTCCAGGGGAGACTGCGACCTGAACGCAGCGCCTTAGACCGCTCGGCCATCCTGACGTGACGGCTAAGGGTGAGCAGTGCTGTTGGAGCTGCACCGAATGGCAGATGATCTAGAAGCTAGTGCTTCACCGCTCACAACCCGTCACAGCACATGCCTCGTTGGCGCAGTTAGGCAGCGCGTCAGTCTCATAATCTGAAGGTCGTGAGTTCGAGCCTCACACGGGGCAGGCTGGTGCTTTTTGATACAGGGGAGCGTGTAAATAAAAGAGCTGCTTTCTGTATTCCCTTTTGTGCGTTTGTTCATTTCTTCATATGCAGTGTAATTGAAATCCAGTGTTTCTGTGGGACTAATGTTGAACAAAGGCAGTAATAGTATTGCTCTCCGATTCATGCAACATGTGTCAGTGCTGTTACAATGTTTTGTTGAGGCTAATACAATTCTTTCATTCTAATGACATGTCTTGTCAATGCTAATGTAATGTTTTACATGACATTCCTTGAATCTCATGCCATGACACTCCACCCCATGCCCCAAAACCCATGACATTTCATTCCAAGAAATTTCCAAGAATCCTTGCCATGACATTCTACTGCATCCCCAAAACTTCAGTCCATGACATCACTTCAGTCAAACTCCACGAATCACATTGCATCCCCCACCCCAAAAAAACAAAAACACGAATAGCCTTTCATAAACGAGTTCTTCTTCCGGTAAACATCACAACATGGCAGTCCATGGAATTCCGTTGAACTCCATTCTATAAACATGTCCAATTTCGTGAAATGTCACGACTTGACATTCCAAGAAAATTGCACGAAAATGCCATCGAATCCCATGCATTGCACTAAAGTGTTTCTTTAAAGTCCATGTAATGCAGGTCAGTGTTACCGTAATGTTTGGTTAATTCTAGCGTGAACTGAAACGCAGTGCTTGGTCAACACTAATGCATTTCTGGGTAAACTTGCCAGAGGGTTAAAGACTCTAGCTTGAGCCCGCAGCCAAAGGTTGGGTTTGTCAGAAGTGGGATTCGAACCCACGCCTCCAGGGGAGACTGCGACCTGAACGCAGCGCCTTAGACCGCCAGGCCATCCTGACGTGACGGCTAAGGGTGAGCAGTGCTGTTGGAGCTGCACCGAATGGCAGATGATCTAGAAGCTAGTGCTTCACCGCTCACAACCCGTCACAGCACATGCCTCGTTGGCGCAGTTAGGCAGCGCGTCAGTCTCATAATCTGAAGGTCGTGAGTTCGAGCCTCACACGGGGCAGGCTGGTGCTTTTTGATACAGGGGAGCGTGTAAATAAAAGAGCTGCTTTCTGTATTCCCTTTTGTGCGTTTGTTCATTTCTTCATATGCAGTGTAATTGAAATCCAGTGTTTCTGTGGGACTAATGTTGAACAAAGGCAGTAATAGTATTGCTCTCCGATTCATGCAACATGTGTCAGTGCTGTTACAATGTTTTGTTGAGGCTAATACAATTCTTTCATTCTAATGACATGTCTTGTCAATGCTAATGTAATGTTTTACATGACATTCCTTGAATCTCATGCCATGACACTCCACCCCATGCCCCAAAACCCATGACATTTCATTCCAAGAAATTTCCAAGAATCCTTGCCATGACATTCTACTGCATCCCCAAAACTTCAGTCCATGACATCACTTCAGTCAAACTCCACGAATCACATTGCATCCCCCACCCCAAAAAAACAAAAACACGAATAGCCTTTCATAAACGAGTTCTTCTTCCGGTAAACATCACAACATGGCAGTCCATGGAATTCCGTTGAACTCCATTCTATAAACATGTCCAATTTCGTGAAATGTCACGACTTGACATTCCAAGAAAATTGCACGAAAATGCCATCGAATCCCATGCATTGCACTAAAGTGTTTCTTTAAAGTCCATGTAATGCAGGTCAGTGTTACCGTAATGTTTGGTTAATTCTAGCGTGAACTGAAACGCAGTGCTTGGTCAACACTAATGCATTTCTGGGTAAACTTGCCAGAGGGTTAAAGACTCTAGCTTGAGCCCGCAGCCAAAGGTTGGGTTTGTCAGAAGTGGGATTCGAACCCACGCCTCCAGGGGAGACTGCGACCTGAACGCAGCGCCTTAGACCGCTCGGCCATCCTGACGTGACGGCTAAGGGTGAGCAGTGCTGTTGGAGCTGCACCGAATGGCAGATGATCTAGAAGCTAGTGCTTCACCGCTCACAACCCGTCACAGCACATGCCTCGTTGGCGCAGTTAGGCAGCGCGTCAGTCTCATAATCTGAAGGTCGTGAGTTCGAGCCTCACACGGGGCAGGCTGGGGCTTTTTGATACAGGGGAGCGTGTAAATAAAAGAGCTGCTTTCTGTATTCCCTTTTGTGCGTTTGTTCATTTCTTCATATGCAGTGTAATTGAAATCCAGTGTTTCTGTGGGACTAATGTTGAACAAAGGCAGTAATAGTATTGCTCTCCGATTCATGCAACATGTGTCAGTGCTGTTACAATGTTTTGTTGAGGCTAATACAATTCTTTCATTCTAATGACATGTCTTGTCAATGCTAATGTAATGTTTTACATGACATTCCTTGAATCTCATGCCATGACACTCCACCCCATGCCCCAAAACCCATGACATTTCATTCCAAGAAATTTCCAAGAATCCTTGCCATGACATTCTACTGCATCCCCAAAACTTCAGTCCATGACATCACTTCAGTCAAACTCCACGAATCACATTGCATCCCCCACCCCAAAAAAACAAAAACACGAATAGCCTTTCATAAACGAGTTCTTCTTCCGGTAAACATCACAACATGGCAGTCCATGGAATTCCGTTGAACTCCATTCTATAAACATGTCCAATTTCGTGAAATGTCACGACTTGACATTCCAAGAAAATTGCACGAAAATGCCATCGAATCCCATGCATTGCACTAAAGTGTTTCTTTAAAGTCCATGTAATGCAGGTCAGTGTTACCGTAATGTTTGGTTAATTCTAGCGTGAACTGAAACGCAGTGCTTGGTCAACACTAATGCATTTCTGGGTAAACTTGCCAGAGGGTTAAAGACTCTAGCTTGAGCCCGCAGCCAAAGGTTGGGTTTGTCAGAAGTGGGATTCGAACCCACGCCTCCAGGGGAGACTGCGACCTGAACGCAGCGCCTTAGACCGCTCGGCCATCCTGACGTGACGGCTAAGGGTGAGCAGTGCTGTTGGAGCTGCACCGAATGGCAGATGATCTAGAAGCTAGTGCTTCACCGCTCACAACCCGTCACAGCACATGCCTCGTTGGCGCAGTTAGGCAGCGCGTCAGTCTCATAATCTGAAGGTCGTGAGTTCGAGCCTCACACGGGGCAGGCTGGTGCTTTTTGATACAGGGGAGCGTGTAAATAAAAGAGCTGCTTTCTGTATTCCCTTTTGTGCGTTTGTTCATTTCTTCATATGCAGTGTAATTGAAATCCAGTGTTTCTGTGGGACTAATGTTGAACAAAGGCAGTAATAGTATTGCTCTCCGATTCATGCAACATGTGTCAGTGCTGTTACAATGTTTTGTTGAGGCTAATACAATTCTTTCATTCTAATGACATGTCTTGTCAATGCTAATGTAATGTTTTACATGACATTCCTTGAATCTCATGCCATGACACTCCACCCCATGCCCCAAAACCCATGACATTTCATTCCAAGAAATTTCCAAGAATCCTTGCCATGACATTCTACTGCATCCCCAAAACTTCAGTCCATGACATCACTTCAGTCAAACTCCACGAATCACATTGCATCCCCCACCCCAAAAAAACAAAAACACGAATAGCCTTTCATAAACGAGTTCTTCTTCCGGTAAACATCACAACATGGCAGTCCATGGAATTCCGTTGAACTCCATTCTATAAACATGTCCAATTTCGTGAAATGTCACGACTTGACATTCCAAGAAAATTGCACGAAAATGCCATCGAATCCCATGCATTGCACTAAAGTGTTTCTTTAAAGTCCATGTAATGCAGGTCAGTGTTACCGTAATGTTTGGTTAATTCTAGCGTGAACTGAAACGCAGTGCTTGGTCAACACTAATGCATTTCTGGGTAAACTTGCCAGAGGGTTAAAGACTCTAGCTTGAGCCCGCAGCCAAAGGTTGGGTTTGTCAGAAGTGGGATTCGAACCCACGCCTCCAGGGGAGACTGCGACCTGAACGCAGCGCCTTAGACCGCCAGGCCATCCTGACGTGACGGCTAAGGGTGAGCAGTGCTGTTGGAGCTGCACCGAATGGCAGATGATCTAGAAGCTAGTGCTTCACCGCTCACAACCCGTCACAGCACATGCCTCGTTGGCGCAGTTAGGCAGCGCGTCAGTCTCATAATCTGAAGGTCGTGAGTTCGAGCCTCACACGGGGCAGGCTGGTGCTTTTTGATACAGGGGAGCGTGTAAATAAAAGAGCTGCTTTCTGTATTCCCTTTTGTGCGTTTGTTCATTTCTTCATATGCAGTGTAATTGAAATCCAGTGTTTCTGTGGGACTAATGTTGAACAAAGGCAGTAATAGTATTGCTCTCCGATTCATGCAACATGTGTCAGTGCTGTTACAATGTTTTGTTGAGGCTAATACAATTCTTTCATTCTAATGACATGTCTTGTCAATGCTAATGTAATGTTTTACATGACATTCCTTGAATCTCATGCCATGACACTCCACCCCATGCCCCAAAACCCATGACATTTCATTCCAAGAAATTTCCAAGAATCCTTGCCATGACATTCTACTGCATCCCCAAAACTTCAGTCCATGACATCACTTCAGTCAAACTCCACGAATCACATTGCATCCCCCACCCCAAAAAAACAAAAACACGAATAGCCTTTCATAAACGAGTTCTTCTTCCGGTAAACATCACAACATGGCAGTCCATGGAATTCCGTTGAACTCCATTCTATAAACATGTCCAATTTCGTGAAATGTCACGACTTGACATTCCAAGAAAATTGCACGAAAATGCCATCGAATCCCATGCATTGCACTAAAGTGTTTCTTTAAAGTCCATGTAATGCAGGTCAGTGTTACCGTAATGTTTGGTTAATTCTAGCGTGAACTGAAACGCAGTGCTTGGTCAACACTAATGCATTTCTGGGTAAACTTGCCAGAGGGTTAAAGACTCTAGCTTGAGCCCGCAGCCAAAGGTTGGGTTTGTCAGAAGTGGGATTCGAACCCACGCCTCCAGGGGAGACTGCGACCTGAACGCAGCGCCTTAGACCGCTCGGCCATCCTGACGTGACGGCTAAGGGTGAGCAGTGCTGTTGGAGCTGCACCGAATGGCAGATGATCTAGAAGCTAGTGCTTCACCGCTCACAACCCGTCACAGCACATGCCTCGTTGGCGCAGTTAGGCAGCGCGTCAGTCTCATAATCTGAAGGTCGTGAGTTCGAGCCTCACACGGGGCAGGCTGGGGCTTTTTGATACAGGGGAGCGTGTAAATAAAAGAGCTGCTTTCTGTATTCCCTTTTGTGCGTTTGTTCATTTCTTCATATGCAGTGTAATTGAAATCCAGTGTTTCTGTGGGACTAATGTTGAACAAAGGCAGTAATAGTATTGCTCTCCGATTCATGCAACATGTGTCAGTGCTGTTACAATGTTTTGTTGAGGCTAATACAATTCTTTCATTCTAATGACATGTCTTGTCAATGCTAATGTAATGTTTTACATGACATTCCTTGAATCTCATGCCATGACACTCCACCCCATGCCCCAAAACCCATGACATTTCATTCCAAGAAATTTCCAAGAATCCTTGCCATGACATTCTACTGCATCCCCAAAACTTCAGTCCATGACATCACTTCAGTCAAACTCCACGAATCACATTGCATCCCCCACCCCAAAAAAACAAAAACACGAATAGCCTTTCATAAACGAGTTCTTCTTCCGGTAAACATCACAACATGGCAGTCCATGGAATTCCGTTGAACTCCATTCTATAAACATGTCCAATTTCGTGAAATGTCACGACTTGACATTCCAAGAAAATTGCACGAAAATGCCATCGAATCCCATGCATTGCACTAAAGTGTTTCTTTAAAGTCCATGTAATGCAGGTCAGTGTTACCGTAATGTTTGGTTAATTCTAGCGTGAACTGAAACGCAGTGCTTGGTCAACACTAATGCATTTCTGGGTAAACTTGCCAGAGGGTTAAAGACTCTAGCTTGAGCCCGCAGCCAAAGGTTGGGTTTGTCAGAAGTGGGATTCGAACCCACGCCTCCAGGGGAGACTGCGACCTGAACGCAGCGCCTTAGACCGCTCGGCCATCCTGACGTGACGGCTAAGGGTGAGCAGTGCTGTTGGAGCTGCACCGAATGGCAGATGATCTAGAAGCTAGTGCTTCACCGCTCACAACACGTCACAGCACATGCCTCGTTGGCGCAGTTAGGCAGCGCGTCAGTCTCATAATCTGAAGGTCGTGAGTTCGAGCCTCACACGGGGCAGGCTGGTGCTTTTTGATACAGGGGAGCGTGTAAATAAAAGAGCTGCTTTCTGTATTCCCTTTTGTGCGTTTGTTCATTTCTTCATATGCAGTGTAATTGAAATCCAGTGTTTCTGTGGGACTAATGTTGAACAAAGGCAGTAATAGTATTGCTCTCCGATTCATGCAACATGTGTCAGTGCTGTTACAATGTTTTGTTGAGGCTAATACAATTCTTTCATTCTAATGACATGTCTTGTCAATGCTAATGTAATGTTTTACATGACATTCCTTGAATCTCATGCCATGACACTCCACCCCATGCCCCAAAACCCATGACATTTCATTCCAAGAAATTTCCAAGAATCCTTGCCATGACATTCTACTGCATCCCCAAAACTTCAGTCCATGACATCACTTCAGTCAAACTCCACGAATCACATTGCATCCCCCACCCCAAAAAAACAAAAACACGAATAGCCTTTCATAAACGAGTTCTTCTTCCGGTAAACATCACAACATGGCAGTCCATGGAATTCCGTTGAACTCCATTCTATAAACATGTCCAATTTCGTGAAATGTCACGACTTGACATTCCAAGAAAATTGCACGAAAATGCCATCGAATCCCATGCATTGCACTAAAGTGTTTCTTTAAAGTCCATGTAATGCAGGTCAGTGTTACCGTAATGTTTGGTTAATTCTAGCGTGAACTGAAACGCAGTGCTTGGTCAACACTAATGCATTTCTGGGTAAACTTGCCAGAGGGTTAAAGACTCTAGCTTGAGCCCGCAGCCAAAGGTTGGGTTTGTCAGAAGTGGGATTCGAACCCACGCCTCCAGGGGAGACTGCGACCTGAACGCAGCGCCTTAGACCGCTCGGCCATCCTGACGTGACGGCTAAGGGTGAGCAGTGCTGTTGGAGCTGCACCGAATGGCAGATGATCTAGAAGCTAGTGCTTCACCGCTCACAACCCGTCACAGCACATGCCTCGTTGGCGCAGTTAGGCAGCGCGTCAGTCTCATAATCTGAAGGTCGTGAGTTCGAGCCTCACACGGGGCAGGCTGGGGCTTTTTGATACAGGGGAGCGTGTAAATAAAAGAGCTGCTTTCTGTATTCCCTTTTGTGCGTTTGTTCATTTCTTCATATGCAGTGTAATTGAAATCCAGTGTTTCTGTGGGACTAATGTTGAACAAAGGCAGTAATAGTATTGCTCTCCGATTCATGCAACATGTGTCAGTGCTGTTACAATGTTTTGTTGAGGCTAATACAATTCTTTCATTCTAATGACATGTCTTGTCAATGCTAATGTAATGTTTTACATGACATTCCTTGAATCTCATGCCATGACACTCCACCCCATGCCCCAAAACCCATGACATTTCATTCCAAGAAATTTCCAAGAATCCTTGCCATGACATTCTACTGCATCCCCAAAACTTCAGTCCATGACATCACTTCAGTCAAACTCCACGAATCACATTGCATCCCCCACCCCAAAAAAACAAAAACACGAATAGCCTTTCATAAACGAGTTCTTCTTCCGGTAAACATCACAACATGGCAGTCCATGGAATTCCGTTGAACTCCATTCTATAAACATGTCCAATTTCGTGAAATGTCACGACTTGACATTCCAAGAAAATTGCACGAAAATGCCATCGAATCCCATGCATTGCACTAAAGTGTTTCTTTAAAGTCCATGTAATGCAGGTCAGTGTTACCGTAATGTTTAGTTAATTCTAGCGTGAACTGAAACGCAGTGCTTGGTCAACACTAATGCATTTCTGGGTAAACTTGCCAGAGGGTTAAAGACTCTAGCTTGAGCCCGCAGCCAAAGGTTGGGTTTGTCAGAAGTGGGATTCAAACCCACGCCTCCAGGGGAGACTGCGACCTGAACGCAGCGCCTTAGACCGCTCGGCCATCCTGACGTGACGGCTAAGGGTGAGCAGTGCTGTTGGAGCTGCACCGAATGGCAGATGATCTAGAAGCTAGTGCTTCACCGCTCACAACACGTCACAGCACATGCCTCGTTGGCGCAGTTAGGCAGCGCGTCAGTCTCATAATCTGAAGGTCGTGAGTTCGAGCCTCACACGGGGCAGGCTGGTGCTTTTTGATACAGGGGAGCGTGTAAATAAAAGAGCTGCTTTCTGTATTCCCTTTTGTGCGTTTGTTCATTTCTTCATATGCAGTGTAATTGAAATCCAGTGTTTCTGTGGGACTAATGTTGAACAAAGGCAGTAATAGTATTGCTCTCCGATTCATGCAACATGTGTCAGTGCTGTTACAATGTTTTGTTGAGGCTAATACAATTCTTTCATTCTAATGACATGTCTTGTCAATGCTAATGTAATGTTTTACATGACATTCCTTGAATCTCATGCCATGACACTCCACCCCATGCCCCAAAACCCATGACATTTCATTCCAAGAAATTTCCAAGAATCCTTGCCATGACATTCTACTGCATCCCCAAAACTTCAGTCCATGACATCACTTCAGTCAAACTCCACGAATCACATTGCATCCCCCACCCCAAAAAAACTAAAACACGAATAGCCTTTCATAAACGAGTTCTTCTTCCGGTAAACATCACAACATGGCAGTCCATGGAATTCCGTTGAACTCCATTCTATAAACATGTCCAATTTCGTGAAATGTCACGACTTGACATTCCAAGAAAATTGCACGAAAATGCCATCGAATCCCATGCATTGCACTAAAGTGTTTCTTTAAAGTCCATGTAATGCAGGTCAGTGTTACCGTAATGTTTGGTTAATTCTAGCGTGAACTGAAACGCAGTGCTTGGTCAACACTAATGCATTTCTGGGTAAACTTGCCAGAGGGTTAAAGACTCTAGCTTGAGCCCGCAGCCAAAGGTTGGGTTTGTCAGAAGTGGGATTCGAACCCACGCCTCCAGGGGAGACTGCGACCTGAACGCAGCGCCTTAGACCGCTCGGCCATCCTGACGTGACGGCTAAGGGTGAGCAGTGCTGTTGGAGCTGCACCGAATGGCAGATGATCTAGAAGCTAGTGCTTCACCGCTCACAACACGTCACAGCACATGCCTCGTTGGCGCAGTTAGGCAGCGCGTCAGTCTCATAATCTGAAGGTCGTGAGTTCGAGCCTCACACGGGGCAGGCTGGTGCTTTTTGATACAGGCGAGCGTGTAAATAAAAGAGCTGCTTTCTGTATTCCCTTTTGTGCGTTTGTTCATTTCTTCATATGCAGTGTAATTGAAATCCAGTGTTTCTGTGGGACTAATGTTGAACAAAGGCAGTAATAGTATTGCTCTCCGATTCATGCAACATGTGTCAGTGTTGTTACAATGTTTTGTTGAGGCTAATACAATTCTTTCATTCTAATGACATGTCTTGTCAATGCTAATGTAATGTTTTACATGACATTCCTTGAATCTCATGCCATGACACTCCACCCCATGCCCCAAAACCCATGACATTTCATTCCAAGAAATTTCCAAGAATCCTTGCCATGACATTCTACTGCATCCCCAAAACTTCAGTCCATGACATCACTTCAGTCAAACTCCACGAATCACATTGCATCCCCCACCCCAAAAAAACAAAAACACGAATAGCCTTTCATAAACGAGTTCTTCTTCCGGTAAACATCACAACATGGCAGTCCATGGAATTCCGTTGAACTCCATTCTATAAACATGTCCAATTTCGTGAAATGTCACGACTTGACATTCCAAGAAAATTGCACGAAAATGCCATCGAATCCCATGCATTGCACTAAAGTGTTTCTTTAAAGTCCATGTAATGCAGGTCAGTGTTACCGTAATGTTTGGTTAATTCTAGCGTGAACTGAAACGCAGTGCTTGGTCAACACTAATGCATTTCTGGGTAAACTTGCCAGAGGGTTAAAGACTCTAGCTTGAGCCCGCAGCCAAAGGTTGGGTTTGTCAGAAGTGGGATTCGAACCCACGCCTCCAGGGGAGACTGCGACCTGAACGCAGCGCCTTAGACCGCTCGGCCATCCTGACGTGACGGCTAAGGGTGAGCAGTGCTGTTGGAGCTGCACCGAATGGCAGATGATCTAGAAGCTAGTGCTTCACCGCTCACAACCCGTCACAGCACATGCCTCGTTGGCGCAGTTAGGCAGCGCGTCAGTCTCATAATCTGAAGGTCGTGAGTTCGAGCCTCACACGGGGCAGGCTGGTGCTTTTTGATACAGGGGAGCGTGTAAATAAAAGAGCTGCTTTCTGTATTCCCTTTTGTGCGTTTGTTCATTTCTTCATATGCAGTGTAATTGAAATCCAGTGTTTCTGTGGGACTAATGTTGAACAAAGGCAGTAATAGTATTGCTCTCCGATTCATGCAACATGTGTCAGTGTTGTTACAATGTTTTGTTGAGGCTAATACAATTCTTTCATTCTAATGACATGTCTTGTCAATGCTAATGTAATGTTTTACATGACATTCCTTGAATCTCATGCCATGACACTCCACCCCATGCCCCAAAACCCATGACATTTCATTCCAAGAAATTTCCAAGAATCCTTGCCATGACATTCTACTGCATCCCCAAAACTTCAGTCCATGACATCACTTCAGTCAAACTCCACGAATCACATTGCATCCCCCACCCCAAAAAAACTAAAACACGAATAGCCTTTCATAAACGAGTTCTTCTTCCGGTAAACATCACAACATGGCAGTCCATGGAATTCCGTTGAACTCCATTCTATAAACATGTCCAATTTCGTGAAATGTCACGACTTGACATTCCAAGAAAATTGCACGAAAATGCCATCGAATCCCATGCATTGCACTAAAGTGTTTCTTTAAAGTCCATGTAATGCAGGTCAGTGTTACCGTAATGTTTGGTTAATTCTAGCGTGAACTGAAACGCAGTGCTTGGTCAACACTAATGCATTTCTGGGTAAACTTGCCAGAGGGTTAAAGACTCTAGCTTGAGCCCGCAGCCAAAGGTTGGGTTTGTCAGAAGTGGGATTCGAACCCACGCCTCCAGGGGAGACTGCGACCTGAACGCAGCGCCTTAGACCGCTCGGCCATCCTGACGTGACGGCTAAGGGTGAGCAGTGCTGTTGGAGCTGCACCGAATGGCAGATGATCTAGAAGCTAGTGCTTCACCGCTCACAACCCGTCACAGCACATGCCTCGTTGGCGCAGTTAGGCAGCGCGTCAGTCTCATAATCTGAAGGTCGTGAATTCGAGCCTCTCACGGGGCAGGCTGGGGCTTTTTGATACAGGGGAGCGTGTAAATAAAAGAGCTGCTTTCTGTATTCCCTTTTGTGCGTTTGTTCATTTCTTCATATGCAGTGTAATTGAAATCCAGTGTTTCTGTGGGACTAATGTTGAACAAAGGCAGTAATAGTATTGCTCTCCGATTCATGCAACATGTGTCAGTGTTGTTACAATGTTTTGTTGAGGCTAATACAATTCTTTCATTCTAATGACATGTCTTGTCAATGCTAATGTAATGTTTTACATGACATTCCTTGAATCTCATGCCATGACACTCCACCCCATGCCCCAAAACCCATGACATTTCATTCCAAGAAATTTCCAAGAATCCTTGCCATGACATTCTACTGCATCCCCAAAACTTCAGTCCATGACATCACTTCAGTCAAACTCCACGAATCACATTGCATCCCCCACCCCAAAAAAACAAAAACACGAATAGCCTTTCATAAACGAGTTCTTCTTCCGGTAAACATCACAACATGGCAGTCCATGGAATTCCGTTGAACTCCATTCTATAAACATGTCCAATTTCGTGAAATGTCACGACTTGACATTCCAAGAAAATTGCACGAAAATGCCATCGAATCCCATGCATTGCATTAAAGTGTTTCTTTAAAGTCCATGTAATGCAGGTCAGTGTTACCGTAATGTTTGGTTAATTCTAGCGTGAACTGAAACGCAGTGCTTGGTCAACACTAATGCATTTCTGGGTAAACTTGCCAGAGGGTTAAAGACTCTAGCTTGAGCCCGCATCCAAAGGTTGGGTTTGTCAGAAGTGGGATTCGAACCCACGCCTCCATGGAAGACTGCGACCTGAACGCACTGCCTTAGACCGCTCGGCCATCCTGACGTGACGGCTAAGGGTGAGCAGTGCTGTTGGAGCTGCACCGAATGGCAGATGATCTAGAAGCTAGTGCTTCACCGCTCACAACCCGTCACAGCACATGCCTCGTTGGCGCAGTTAGGCAGCGCGTCAGTCTCATAATCTGAAGGTCGTGAGTTCGAGCCTCTCACGGGGCAGGCTGGTGCTTTTTGATACAGGGGAGCGTGTAAATAAAAGAGCTGCTTTCTGTATTCCCTTTTGTGCGTTTGTTCATTTCTTCATATGCAGTGTAATTGAAATCCAGTGTTTCTGTGGGACTAATGTTGAACAAAGGCAGTAATAGTATTGCTCTCCGATTCATGCAACATGTGTCAGTGTTGTTACAATGTTTTGTTGAGGCTAATACAATTCTTTCATTCTAATGACATGTCTTGTCAATGCTTATGTAATGTTTTACATGACATTCCTTGAATCTCATGCCATGACACTCCACCCCATGCCCCAAAACCCATGACATTTCATTCCAAGAAATTTCCAAGAATCCTTGCCATGACATTCTACTGCATCCCCAAAACTTCAGTCCATGACATCACTTCAGTCAAACTCCACGAATCACATTGCATCCCCCACCCCAAAAAAACAAAAACACGAATAGCCTTTCATAAACGAGTTCTTCTTCCGGTAAACATCACAACATGGCAGTCCATGGAATTCCGTTGAACTCCATTCTATAAACATGTCCAATTTCGTGAAATGTCACGACTTGACATTCCAAGAAAATTGCACGAAAATGCCATCGAATCCCATGCATTGCACTAAAGTGTTTCTTTAAAGTCCATGTAATGCAGGTCAGTGTTACCGTAATGTTTGGTTAATTCTAGCGTGAACTGAAACGCAGTGCTTGGTCAACACTAATGCATTTCTGGGTAAACTTGCCAGAGGGTTAAAGACTCTAGCTTGAGCCCGCAGCCAAAGGTTGGGTTTGTCAGAAGTGGGATTCGAACCCACGCCTCCAGGGGAGACTGCGACCTGAACGCAGCGCCTTAGACCGCTCGGCCATCCTGACGTGACGGCTAAGGGTGAGCAGTGCTGTTGGAGCTGCACCGAATGGCAGATGATCTAGAAGCTAGTGCTTCACCGCTCACAACCCGTCACAGCACATGCCTCGTTGGCGCAGTTAGGCAGCGCGTCAGTCTCATAATCTGAAGGTCGTGAGTTCGAGCCTCTCACGGGGCAGGCTGGTGCTTTTTGATACAGGGGAGCGTGTAAATAAAAGAGCTGCTTTCTGTATTCCCTTTTGTGCGTTTGTTCATTTCTTCATATGCAGTGTAATTGAAATCCAGTGTTTCTGTGGGACTAATGTTGAACAAAGGCAGTAATAGTATTGCTCTCCGATTCATGCAACATGTGTCAGTGTTGTTACAATGTTTTGTTGAGGCTAATACAATTCTTTCATTCTAATGACATGTCTTGTCAATGCTAATGTAATGTTTTACATGACATTCCTTGAATCTCATGCCATGACACTCCACCCCATGCCCCAAAACCCATGACATTTCATTCCAAGAAATTTCCAAGAATCCTTGCCATGACATTCTACTGCATCCCCAAAACTTCAGTCCATGACATCACTTCAGTCAAACTCCACGAATCACATTGCATCCCCCACCCCAAAAAAACAAAAACACGAATAGCCTTTCATAAACGAGTTCTTCTTCCGGTAAACATCACAACATGGCAGTCCATGGAATTCCGTTGAACTCCATTCTATAAACATGTCCAATTTCGTGAAATGTCACGACTTGACATTCCAAGAAAATTGCACGAAAATGCCATCGAATCCCATGCATTGCACTAAAGTGTTTCTTTAAAGTCCATGTAATGCAGGTCAGTGTTACCGTAATGTTTGGTTAATTCTAGCGTGAACTGAAACGCAGTGCTTGGTCAACACTAATGCATTTCTGGGTAAACTTGCCAGAGGGTTAAAGACTCTAGCTTGAGCCCGCAGCCAAAGGTTGGGTTTGTCAGAAGTGGGATTCGAACCCACGCCTCCAGGGGAGACTGCGACCTGAACGCAGCGCCTTAGACCGCTCGGCCATCCTGACGTGACGGCTAAGGGTGAGCAGTGCTGTTGGAGCTGCACCGAATGGCAGATGATCTAGAAGCTAGTGCTTCACCGCTCACAACCCGTCACAGCACATGCCTCGTTGGCGCAGTTAGGCAGCGCGTCAGTCTCATAATCTGAAGGTCGTGAGTTCGAGCCTCACACGGGGCAGGCTGGTGCTTTTTGATACAGGGGAGCGTGTAAATAAAAGAGCTGCTTTCTGTATTCCCTTTTGTGCGTTTGTTCATTTCTTCATATGCAGTGTAATTGAAATCCAGTGTTTCTGTGGGACTAATGTTGAACAAAGGCAGTAATAGTATTGCTCTCCGATTCATGCAACATGTGTCAGTGCTGTTACAATGTTTTGTTGAGGCTAATACAATTCTTTCATTCTAATGACATGTCTTGTCAATGCTAATGTAATGTTTTACATGACATTCCTTGAATCTCATGCCATGACACTCCACCCCATGCCCCAAAACCCATGACATTTCAATCCAAGAAATTTCCAAGAATCCTTGCCATGACATTCTACTGCATCCCCAAAACTTCAGTCCATGACATCACTTCAGTCAAACTCCACGAATCACATTGCATCCCCCACCCCAAAAAAACAAAAACACGAATAGCCTTTCATAAACGAGTTCTTCTTCCGGTAAACATCACAACATGGCAGTCCATGGAATTCCGTTGAACTCCATTCTATAAACATGTCCAATTTCGTGAAATGTCACGACTTGACATTCCAAGAAAATTGCACGAAAATGCCATCGAATCCCATGCATTGCACTAAAGTGTTTCTTTAAAGTCCATGTAATGCAGGTCAGTGTTACCGTAATGTTTGGTTAATTCTAGCGTGAACTGAAACGCAGTGCTTGGTCAACACTAATGCATTTCTGGGTAAACTTGCCAGAGGGTTAAAGACTCTAGCTTGAGCCCGCAGCCAAAGGTTGGGTTTGTCAGAAGTGGGATTCGAACCCACGCCTCCAGGGGAGACTGCGACCTGAACGCAGCGCCTTAGACCGCTCGGCCATCCTGACGTGACGGCTAAGGGTGAGCAGTGCTGTTGGAGCTGCACCGAATGGCAGATGATCTAGAAGCTAGTGCTTCACCGCTCACAACCCGTCACAGCACATGCCTCGTTGGCGCAGTTAGGCAGCGCGTCAGTCTCATAATCTGAAGGTCGTGAGTTCGAGCCTCTCACGGGGCAGGCTGGGGCTTTTTGATACAGGGGAGCGTGTAAATAAAAGAGCTGCTTTCTGTATTCCCTTTTGTGCGTTTGTTCATTTCTTCATATGCAGTGTAATTGAAATCCAGTGTTTCTGTGGGACTAATGTTGAACAAAGGCAGTAATAGTATTGCTCTCCGATTCATGCAACATGTGTCAGTGTTGTTACAATGTTTTGTTGAGGCTAATACAATTCTTTCATTCTAATGACATGTCTTGTCAATGCTAATGTAATGTTTTACATGACATTCCTTGAATCTCATGCCATGACACTCCACCCCATGCCCCAAAACCCATGACATTTCATTCCAAGAAATTTCCAAGAATCCTTGCCATGACATTCTACTGCATCCCCAAAACTTCAGTCCATGACATCACTTCAGTCAAACTCCACGAATCACATTGCATCCCCCACCCCAAAAAAACTAAAACACGAATAGCCTTTCATAAACGAGTTCTTCTTCCGGTAAACATCACAACATGGCAGTCCATGGAATTCCGTTGAACTCCATTCTATAAACATGTCCAATTTCGTGAAATGTCACGACTTGACATTCCAAGAAAATTGCACGAAAATGCCATCGAATCCCATGCATTGCACTAAAGTGTTTCTTTAAAGTCCATGTAATGCAGGTCAGTGTTACCGTAATGTTTGGTTAATTCTAGCGTGAACTGAAACGCAGTGCTTGGTCAACACTAATGCATTTCTGGGTAAACTTGCCAGAGGGTTAAAGACTCTAGCTTGAGCCCGCAGCCAAAGGTTGGGTTTGTCAGAAGTGGGATTTGAACCCACGCCTCCAGGGGAGACTGCGACCTGAACGCAGCGCCTTAGACCGCTCGGCCATCCTGACGTGACGGCTAAGGGTGAGCAGTGCTGTTGGAGCTGCACCGAATGGCAGATGATCTAGAAGCTAGTGCTTCACCGCTCACAACCCGTCACAGCACATGCCTCGTTGGCGCAGTTAGGCAGCGCGTCAGTCTCATAATCTGAAGGTCGTGAGTTCGAGCCTCTCACGGGGCAGGCTGGTGCTTTTTGATACAGGGGAGCGTGTAAATAAAAGAGCTGCTTTCTGTATTCCCTTTTGTGCGTTTGTTCATTTCTTCATATGCAGTGTAATTGAAATCCAGTGTTTCTGTGGGACTAATGTTGAACAAAGGCAGTAATAGTATTGCTCTCCGATTCATGCAACATGTGTCAGTGTTGTTACAATGTTTTGTTGAGGCTAATACAATTCTTTCATTCTAATGACATGTCTTGTCAATGCTAATGTAATGTTTTACATGACATTCCTTGAATCTCATGCCATGACACTCCACCCCATGCCCCAAAACCCATGACATTTCATTCCAAGAAATTTCCAAGAATCCTTGCCATGACATTCTACTGCATCCCCAAAACTTCAGTCCATGACATCACTTCAGTCAAACTCCACGAATCACATTGCATCCCCCACCCCAAAAAAACAAAAACACGAATAGCCTTTCATAAACGAGTTCTTCTTCCGGTAAACATCACAACATGGCAGTCCATGGAATTCCGTTGAACTCCATTCTATAAACATGTCCAATTTCGTGAAATGTCACGACTTGACATTCCAAGAAAATTGCACGAAAATGCCATCGAATCCCATGCATTGCACTAAAGTGTTTCTTTAAAGTCCATGTAATGCAGGTCAGTGTTACCGTAATGTTTGGTTAATTCTAGCGTGAACTGAAACGCAGTGCTTGGTCAACACTAATGCATTTCTGGGTAAACTTGCCAGAGGGTTAAAGACTCTAGCTTGAGCCCGCAGCCAAAGGTTGGGTTTGTCAGAAGTGGGATTTGAACCCACGCCTCCAGGGGAGACTGCGACCTGAACGCAGCGCCTTAGACCGCTCGGCCATCCTGATGTGATGGCTAAGGGTGAGCAGTGCTGTTGGAGCTGCACCGAATGGCAGATGATCTAGAAGCTAGTGCTTCACCGCTCACAACCCGTCACAGCACATGCCTCGTTGGCGCAGTTAGGCAGCGCGTCAGTCTCATAATCTGAAGGTCGTGAGTTCGAGCCTCTCACGGGGCAGGCTGGTGCTTTTTGATACAGGGGAGCGTGTAAATAAAAGAGCTGCTTTCTGTATTCCCTTTTGTGCGTTTGTTCATTTCTTCATATGCAGTGTAATTGAAATCCAGTGTTTCTGTGGGACTAATGTTGAACAAAGGCAGTAATAGTATTGCTCTCCGATTCATGCAACATGTGTCAGTGTTGTTACAATGTTTTGTTGAGGCTAATACAATTCTTTCATTCTAATGACATGTCTTGTCAATGCTAATGTAATGTTTTACATGACATTCCTTGAATCTCATGCCATGACACTCCACCCCATGCCCCAAAACCCATGACATTTCATTCCAAGAAATTTCCAAGAATCCTTGCCATGACATTCTACTGCATCCCCAAAACTTCAGTCCATGACATCACTTCAGTCAAACTCCACGAATCACATTGCATCCCCCACCCCAAAAAAACAAAAACACGAATAGCCTTTCATAAACGAGTTCTTCTTCCGGTAAACATCACAACATGGCAGTCCATGGAATTCCGTTGAACTCCATTCTATAAACATGTCCAATTTCGTGAAATGTCACGACTTGACATTCCAAGAAAATTGCACGAAAATGCCATCGAATCCCATGCATTGCACTAAAGTGTTTCTTTAAAGTCCATGTAATGCAGGTCAGTGTTACCGTAATGTTTGGTTAATTCTAGCGTGAACTGAAACGCAGTGCTTGGTCAACACTAATGCATTTCTGGGTAAACTTGCCAGAGGGTTAAAGACTCTAGCTTGAGCCCGCAGCCAAAGGTTGGATTTGTCAGAAGTGGGATTCGAACCCACGCCTCCAGGGGAGACTGCGACCTGAACGCAGCGCCTTAGACCGCTCGGCCATCCTGACGTGACGGCTAAGGGTGAGCAGTGCTGTTGGAGCTGCACCGAATGGCAGATGATCTAGAAGCTAGTGCTTCACCGCTCACAACCCGTCACAGCACATGCCTCGTTGGCGCAGTTAGGCAGCGCGTCAGTCTCATAATCTGAAGGTCGTGAGTTCGAGCCTCACACGGGGCAGGCTGGGGCTTTTTGATACAGGGGAGCGTGTAAATAAAAGAGCTGCTTTCTGTATTCCCTTTTGTGCGTTTGTTCATTTCTTCATATGCAGTGTAATTGAAATCCAGTGTTTCTGTGGGACTAATGTTGAACAAAGGCAGTAATAGTATTGCTCTCCGATTCATGCAACATGTGTCAGTGTTGTTACAATGTTTTGTTGAGGCTAATACAATTCTTTCATTCTAATGACGTCTTGTCAATGCTAATGTAATGTTTTACATGACATTCCTTGAATCTCATGCCATGACACTCCACCCCATGCCCCAAAACCCATGACATTTCATTCCAAGAAATTTCCAAGAATCCTTGCCATGACATTCTACTGCATCCCCAAAACTTCAGTCCATGACATCACTTCAGTCAAACTCCACGAATCACATTGCATCCCCCACCCCAAAAAAACAAAAACACGAATAGCCTTTCATAAACGAGTTCTTCTTCCGGTAAACATCACAACATGGCAGTCCATGGAATTCCGTTGAACTCCATTCTATAAACATGTCCAATTTCGTGAAATGTCACGACTTGACATTCCAAGAAAATTGCACGAAAATGCCATCGAATCCCATGCATTGCACTAAAGTGTTTCTTTAAAGTCCATGTAATGCAGGTCAGTGTTACCGTAATGTTTGGTTAATTCTAGCGTGAACTGAAACGCAGTGCTTGGTCAACACTAATGCATTTCTGGGTAAACTTGCCAGAGGGTTAAAGACTCTAGCTTGAGCCCGCAGCCAAAGGTTGGGTTTGTCAGAAGTGGGATTCGAACCCACGCCTCCATGGAAGACTGCGACCTGAACGCACTGCCTTAGACCGCTCGGCCATCCTGACGTGACGGCTAAGGGTGAGCAGTGCGGTTGGAGCTGCACCGAATGGCAGATGATCTAGAAGCTAGTGCTTCACCGCTCACAACTAGTCACAGCACATGCCTCGTTGGCGCAGTTAGGCAGCGCGTCAGTCTCATAATCTGAAGGTCGTGAGTTCGAGCCTCACACGGGGCAGGCTGGTGCTTTTTGATACAGGGGAGCGTGTAAATAAAAGAGCTGCTTTCTGTATTCCCTTTTGTGCGTTTGTTCATTTCTTCATATGCAGTGTAATTGAAATCCAGTGTTTCTGTGGGACTAATGTTGAACAAAGGCAGTAATAGTATTGCTCTCCGATTCATGCAACATGTGTCAGTGTTGTTACAATGTTTTGTTGAGGCTAATACAATTCTTTCATTCTAATGACATGTCTTGTCAATGCTAATGTAATGTTTTACATGACATTCCTTGAATCTCATGCCATGACACTCCACCCCATGCCCCAAAACCCATGACATTTCATTCCAAGAAATTTCCAAGAATCCTTGCCATGACATTCTACTGCATCCCCAAAACTTCAGTCCATGACATCACTTCAGTCAAACTCCACGAATCACATTGCATCCCCCACCCCAAAAAAACTAAAACACGAATAGCCTTTCATAAACGAGTTCTTCTTCCGGTAAACATCACAACATGGCAGTCCATGGAATTCCGTTGAACTCCATTCTATAAACATGTCCAATTTCGTGAAATGTCACGACTTGACATTCCAAGAAAATTGCACGAAAATGCCATCGAATCCCATGCATTGCACTAAAGTGTTTCTTTAAAGTCCATGTAATGCAGGTCAGTGTTACCGTAATGTTTGGTTAATTCTAGCGTGAACTGAAACGCAGTGCTTGGTCAACACTAATGCATTTCTGGGTAAACTTGCCAGAGGGTTAAAGACTCTAGCTTGAGCCCGCAGCCAAAGGTTGGGTTTGTCAGAAGTGGGATTCGAACCCACGCCTCCAGGGGAGACTGCGACCTGAACGCAGCGCCTTAGACCGCTCGGCCATCCTGCCGTGACGGCTAAGGGTGAGCAGTGCTGTTGGAGCTGCACCGAATGGCAGATGATCTAGAAGCTAGTGGTTCACCGCTCACAACCCGTCACAGCACATGCCTCGTTGGCGCAGTTAGGCAGCGCGTCAGTCTCATAATCTGAAGGTCGTGAGTTCGAGCCTCTCACGGGGCAGGCTGGTGCTTTTTGATACAGGGGAGCGTGTAAATAAAAGAGCTGCTTTCTGTATTCCCTTTTGTGCGTTTGTTCATTTCTTCATATGCAGTGTAATTGAAATCCAGTGTTTCTGTGGGACTAATGTTGAACAAAGGCAGTAATAGTATTGCTCTCCGATTCATGCAACATGTGTCAGTGTTGTTACAATGTTTTGTTGAGGCTAATACAATTCTTTCATTCTAATGACATGTCTTGTCAATGCTAATGTAATGTTTTACATGACATTCCTTGAATCTCATGCCATGACACTCCACCCCATGCCCCAAAACCCATGACATTTCATTCCAAGAAATTTCCAAGAATCCTTGCCATGACATTCTACTGCATCCCCAAAACTTCAGTCCATGACATCACTTCAGTCAAACTCCACGAATCACATTGCATCCCCCACCCCAAAAAAACAAAAACACGAATAGCCTTTCATAAACGAGTTCTTCTTCCGGTAAACATCACAACATGGCAGTCCATGGAATTCCGTTGAACTCCATTCTATAAACATGTCCAATTTCGTGAAATGTCACGACTTGACATTCCAAGAAAATTGCACGAAAATGCCATCGAATCCCATGCATTGCACTAAAGTGTTTCTTTAAAGTCCATGTAATGCAGGTCAGTGTTACCGTAATGTTTGGTAAAATTCGAGCGTGAACTTAAACGCAGTGCTTGGTCAACACTAATGCATTTCTGGGTAAACTTGCCAGAGGGTTAAAGACTCTAGCTTGAGCCCGCAGCCAAAGGTTGGGTTTGTCAGAAGTGGGATTCGAACCCACGCCTCCAGGGGAGACTGCGACCTGAACGCAGCGCCTTAGACCGCTCGGCCATCCTGACGTGACGGCTAAGGGTGAGCAGTGCTGTTGGAGCTGCACCGAATGGCAGATGATCTAGAAGCTAGTGCTTCACCGCTCACAACCCGTCACAGCACATGCCTCGTTGGCGCAGTTAGGCAGCGCGTCAGTCTCATAATCTGAAGGTCGTGAGTTCGAGCCTCACACGGGGCAGGCTGGGGCTTTTTGATACAGGGGAGCGTGTAAATAAAAGAGCTGCTTTCTGTATTCCCTTTTGTGCGTTTGTTCATTTCTTCATATGCAGTGTAATTGAAATCCAGTGTTTCTGTGGGACTAATGTTGAACAAAGGCAGTAATAGTATTGCTCTCCGATTCATGCAACATGTGTCAGTGTTGTTACAATGTTTTGTTGAGGCTAATACAATTCTTTCATTCTAATGACGTCTTGTCAATGCTAATGTAATGTTTTACATGACATTCCTTGAATCTCATGCCATGACACTCCACCCCATGCCCCAAAACCCATGACATTTCATTCCAAGAAATTTCCAAGAATCCTTGCCATGACATTCTACTGCATCCCCAAAACTTCAGTCCATGACATCACTTCAGTCAAACTCCACGAATCACATTGCATCCCCCACCCCAAAAAAACAAAAACACGAATAGCCTTTCATAAACGAGTTCTTCTTCCGGTAAACATCACAACATGGCAGTCCATGGAATTCCGTTGAACTCCATTCTATAAACATGTCCAATTTCGTGAAATGTCACGACTTGACATTCCAAGAAAATTGCACGAAAATGCCATCGAATCCCATGCATTGCACTAAAGTGTTTCTTTAAAGTCCATGTAATGCAGGTCAGTGTTACCGTAATGTTTGGTTAATTCTAGCGTGAACTGAAACGCAGTGCTTGGTCAACACTAATGCATTTCTGGGTAAACTTGCCAGAGGGTTAAAGACTCTAGCTTGAGCCCGCAGCCAAAGGTTGGGTTTGTCAGAAGTGGGATTCGAACCCACGCCTCCATGGAAGACTGCGACCTGAACGCACTGCCTTAGACCGCTCGGCCATCCTGACGTGACGGCTAAGGGTGAGCAGTGCGGTTGGAGCTGCACCGAATGGCAGATGATCTAGAAGCTAGTGCTTCACCGCTCACAACTAGTCACAGCACATGCCTCGTTGGCGCAGTTAGGCAGCGCGTCAGTCTCATAATCTGAAGGTCGTGAGTTCGAGCCTCACACGGGGCAGGCTGGTGCTTTTTGATACAGGGGAGCGTGTAAATAAAAGAGCTGCTTTCTGTATTCCCTTTTGTGCGTTTGTTCATTTCTTCATATGCAGTGTAATTGAAATCCAGTGTTTCTGTGGGACTAATGTTGAACAAAGGCAGTAATAGTATTGCTCTCCGATTCATGCAACATGTGTCAGTGTTGTTACAATGTTTTGTTGAGGCTAATACAATTCTTTCATTCTAATGACGTCTTGTCAATGCTAATGTAATGTTTTACATGACATTCCTTGAATCTCATGCCATGACACTCCACCCCATGCCCCAAAACCCATGACATTTCATTCCAAGAAATTTCCAAGAATCCTTGCCATGACATTCTACTGCATCCCCAAAACTTCAGTCCATGACATCACTTCAGTCAAACTCCACGAATCACATTGCATCCCCCACCCCAAAAAAACAAAAACACGAATAGCCTTTCATAAACGAGTTCTTCTTCCGGTAAACATCACAACATGGCAGTCCATGGAATTCCGTTGAACTCCATTCTATAAACATGTCCAATTTCGTGAAATGTCACGACTTGACATTCCAAGAAAATTGCACGAAAATGCCATCGAATCCCATGCATTGCACTAAAGTGTTTCTTTAAAGTCCATGTAATGCAGGTCAGTGTTACCGTAATGTTTGGTTAATTCTAGCGTGAACTGAAACGCAGTGCTTGGTCAACACTAATGCATTTCTGGGTAAACTTGCCAGAGGGTTAAAGACTCTAGCTTGAGCCCGCAGCCAAAGGTTGGGTTTGTCAGAAGTGGGATTCGAACCCACGCCTCCATGGAAGACTGCGACCTGAACGCACTGCCTTAGACCGCTCGGCCATCCTGACGTGACGGCTAAGGGTGAGCAGTGCGGTTGGAGCTGCACCGAATGGCAGATGATCTAGAAGCTAGTGCTTCACCGCTCACAACTAGTCACAGCACATGCCTCGTTGGCGCAGTTAGGCAGCGCGTCAGTCTCATAATCTGAAGGTCGTGAGTTCGAGCCTCACACGGGGCAGGCTGGTGCTTTTTGATACAGGGGAGCGTGTAAATAAAAGAGCTGCTTTCTGTATTCCCTTTTGTGCGTTTGTTCATTTCTTCATATGCAGTGTAATTGAAATCCAGTGTTTCTGTGGGACTAATGTTGAACAAAGGCAGTAATAGTATTGCTCTCCGATTCATGCAACATGTGTCAGTGTTGTTACAATGTTTTGTTGAGGCTAATACAATTCTTTCATTCTAATGACATGTCTTGTCAATGCTAATGTAATGTTTTACATGACATTCCTTGAATCTCATGCCATGACACTCCACCCCATGCCCCAAAACCCATGACATTTCATTCCAAGAAATTTCCAAGAATCCTTGCCATGACATTCTACTGCATCCCCAAAACTTCAGTCCATGACATCACTTCAGTCAAACTCCACGAATCACATTGCATCCCCCACCCCAAAAAAACAAAAACACGAATAGCCTTTCATAAACGAGTTCTTCTTCCGGTAAACATCACAACATGGCAGTCCATGGAATTCCGTTGAACTCCATTCTATAAACATGTCCAATTTCGTGAAATGTCACGACTTGACATTCCAAGAAAATTGCACGAAAATGCCATCGAATCCCATGCATTGCACTAAAGTGTTTCTTTAAAGTCCATGTAATGCAGGTCAGTGTTACCGTAATGTTTGGTTAATTCTAGCGTGAACTGAAACGCAGTGCTTGGTCAACACTAATGCATTTCTGGGTAAACTTGCCAGAGGGTTAAAGACTCTAGCTTGAGCCCGCAGCCAAAGGTTGGGTTTGTCAGAAGTGGGATTCGAACCCACGCCTCCAGGGGAGACTGCGACCTGAACGCAGCGCCTTAGACCGCTCGGCCATCCTGACGTGACGGCTAAGGGTGAGCAGTGCTGTTGGAGCTGCACCGAATGGCAGATGATCTAGAAGCTAGTGGTTCACCGCTCACAACCCGTCACAGCACATGCCTCGTTGGCGCAGTTAGGCAGCGCGTCAGTCTCATAATCTGAAGGTCGTGAGTTCGAGCCTCTCACGGGGCAGGCTGGTGCTTTTTGATACAGGGGAGCGTGTAAATAAAAGAGCTGCTTTCTGTATTCCCTTTTGTGCGTTTGTTCATTTCTTCATATGCAGTGTAATTGAAATCCAGTGTTTCTGTGGGACTAATGTTGAACAAAGGCAGTAATAGTATTGCTCTCCGATTCATGCAACATGTGTCAGTGTTGTTACAATGTTTTGTTGAGGCTAATACAATTCTTTCATTCTAATGACATGTCTTGTCAATGCTAATGTAATGTTTTACATGACATTCCTTGAATCTCATGCCATGACACTCCACCCCATGCCCCAAAACCCATGACATTTCATTCCAAGAAATTTCCAAGAATCCTTGCCATGACATTCTACTGCATCCCCAAAACTTCAGTCCATGACATCACTTCAGTCAAACTCCACGAATCACATTGCATCCCCCACCCCAAAAAAACAAAAACACGAATAGCCTTTCATAAACGAGTTCTTCTTCCGGTAAACATCACAACATGGCAGTCCATGGAATTCCGTTGAACTCCATTCTATAAACATGTCCAATTTCGTGAAATGTCACGACTTGACATTCCAAGAAAATTGCACGAAAATGCCATCGAATCCCATGCATTGCACTAAAGTGTTTCTTTAAAGTCCATGTAATGCAGGTCAGTGTTACTGTAATGTTTGGTAAAATTCGAGCGTGAACTTAAACGCAGTGCTTGGTCAACACTAATGCATTTCTGGGTAAACTTGCCAGAGGGTTAAAGACTCTAGCTTGAGCCCGCAGCCAAAGGTTGGGTTTGTCAGAAGTGGGATTCGAACCCACGCCTCCAGGGGAGACTGCGACCTGAACGCAGCGCCTTAGACCGCTCGGCCATCCTGACGTGACGGCTAAGGGTGAGCAGTGCTGTTGGAGCTGCACCGAATGGCAGATGATCTAGAAGCTAGTGCTTCACCGCTCACAACCCGTCACAGCACATGCCTCGTTGGCGCAGTTAGGCAGCGCGTCAGTCTCATAATCTGAAGGTCGTGAGTTCGAGCCTCACACGGGGCAGGCTGGTGCTTTTTGATACAGGGGAGCGTGTAAATAAAAGAGCTGCTTTCTGTATTCCCTTTTGTGCGTTTGTTCATTTCTTCATATGCAGTGTAATTGAAATCCAGTGTTTCTGTGGGACTAATGTTGAACAAAGGCAGTAATAGTATTGCTCTCCGATTCATGCAACATGTGTCAGTGTTGTTACAATGTTTTGTTGAGGCTAATACAATTCTTTCATTCTAATGACATGTCTTGTCAATGCTAATGTAATGTTTTACATGACATTCCTTGAATCTCATGCCATGACACTCCACCCCATGCCCCAAAACCCATGACATTTCATTCCAAGAAATTTCCAAGAATCCTTGCCATGACATTCTACTGCATCCCCAAAACTTCAGTCCATGACATCACTTCAGTCAAACTCCACGAATCACATTGCATCCCCCACCCCAAAAAAACTAAAACACGAATAGCCTTTCATAAACGAGTTCTTCTTCCGGTAAACATCACAACATGGCAGTCCATGGAATTCCGTTGAACTCCATTCTATAAACATGTCCAATTTCGTGAAATGTCACGACTTGACATTCCAAGAAAATTGCACGAAAATGCCATCGAATCCCATGCATTGCACTAAAGTGTTTCTTTAAAGTCCATGTAATGCAGGTCAGTGTTACCGTAATGTTTGGTTAATTCTAGCGTGAACTGAAACGCAGTGCTTGGTCAACACTAATGCATTTCTGGGTAAACTTGCCAGAGGGTTAAAGACTCTAGCTTGAGCCCGCAGCCAAAGGTTGGGTTTGTCAGAAGTGGGATTTGAACCCACGCCTCCAGGGGAGACTGCGACCTGAACGCAGCGCCTTAGACCGCTCGGCCATCCTGACGTGACGGCTAAGGGTGAGCAGTGCTGTTGGAGCTGCACCGAATGGCAGATGATCTAGAAGCTAGTGCTTCACCGCTCACAACCCGTCACAGCACATGCCTCGTTGGCGCAGTTAGGCAGCGCGTCAGTCTCATAATCTGAAGGTCGTGAGTTCGAGCCTCTCACGGGGCAGGCTGGTGCTTTTTGATACAGGGGAGCGTGTAAATAAAAGAGCTGCTTTCTGTATTCCCTTTTGTGCGTTTGTTCATTTCTTCATATGCAGTGTAATTGAAATCCAGTGTTTCTGTGGGACTAATGTTGAACAAAGGCAGTAATAGTATTGCTCTCCGATTCATGCAACATGTGTCAGTGTTGTTACAATGTTTTGTTGAGGCTAATACAATTCTTTCATTCTAATGACATGTCTTGTCAATGCTAATGTAATGTTTTACATGACATTCCTTGAATCTCATGCCATGACACTCCACCCCATGCCCCAAAACCCATGACATTTCATTCCAAGAAATTTCCAAGAATCCTTGCCATGACATTCTACTGCATCCCCAAAACTTCAGTCCATGACATCACTTCAGTCAAACTCCACGAATCACATTGCATCCCCCACCCCAAAAAAACAAAAACACGAATAGCCTTTCATAAACGAGTTCTTCTTCCGGTAAACATCACAACATGGCAGTCCATGGAATTCCGTTGAACTCCATTCTATAAACATGTCCAATTTCGTGAAATGTCACGACTTGACATTCCAAGAAAATTGCACGAAAATGCCATCGAATCCCATGCATTGCACTAAAGTGTTTCTTTAAAGTCCATGTAATGCAGGTCAGTGTTACCGTAATGTTTGGTTAATTCTAGCGTGAACTGAAACGCAGTGCTTGGTCAACACTAATGCATTTCTGGGTAAACTTGCCAGAGGGTTAAAGACTCTAGCTTGAGCCCGCAGCCAAAGGTTGGGTTTGTCAGAAGTGGGATTTGAACCCACGCCTCCAGGGGAGACTGCGACCTGAACGCAGCGCCTTAGACCGCTCGGCCATCCTGACGTGACGGCTAAGGGTGAGCAGTGCTGTTGGAGCTGCACCGAATGGCAGATGATCTAGAAGCTAGTGCTTCACCGCTCACAACCCGTCACAGCACATGCCTCGTTGGCGCAGTTAGGCAGCGCGTCAGTCTCATAATCTGAAGGTCGTGAGTTCGAGCCTCTCACGGGGCAGGCTGGTGCTTTTTGATACAGGGGAGCGTGTAAATAAAAGAGCTGCTTTCTGTATTCCCTTTTGTGCGTTTGTTCATTTCTTCATATGCAGTGTAATTGAAATCCAGTGTTTCTGTGGGACTAATGTTGAACAAAGGCAGTAATAGTATTGCTCTCCGATTCATGCAACATGTGTCAGTGTTGTTACAATGTTTTGTTGAGGCTAATACAATTCTTTCATTCTAATGACATGTCTTGTCAATGCTAATGTAATGTTTTACATGACATTCCTTGAATCTCATGCCATGACACTCCACCCCATGCCCCAAAACCCATGACATTTCATTCCAAGAAATTTCCAAGAATCCTTGCCATGACATTCTACTGCATCCCCAAAACTTCAGTCCATGACATCACTTCAGTCAAACTCCACGAATCACATTGCATCCCCCACCCCAAAAAAACAAAAACACGAATAGCCTTTCATAAACGAGTTCTTCTTCCGGTAAACATCACAACATGGCAGTCCATGGAATTCCGTTGAACTCCATTCTATAAACATGTCCAATTTCGTGAAATGTCACGACTTGACATTCCAAGAAAATTGCACGAAAATGCCATCGAATCCCATGCATTGCACTAAAGTGTTTCTTTAAAGTCCATGTAATGCAGGTCAGTGTTACCGTAATGTTTGGTTAATTCTAGCGTGAACTGAAACGCAGTGCTTGGTCAACACTAATGCATTTCTGGGTAAACTTGCCAGAGGGTTAAAGACTCTAGCTTGAGCCCGCAGCCAAAGGTTGGGTTTGTCAGAAGTGGGATTCGAACCCACGCCTCCAGGGGAGACTGCGACCTGAACGCAGCGCCTTAGACCGCTCGGCCATCCTGACGTGACGGCTAAGGGTGAGCAGTGCTGTTGGAGCTGCACCGAATGGCAGATGATCTAGAAGCTAGTGCTTCACCGCTCACAACCCGTCACAGCACATGCCTCGTTGGCGCAGTTAGGCAGCGCGTCAGTCTCATAATCTGAAGGTCGTGAGTTCGAGCCTCACACGGGGCAGGCTGGGGCTTTTTGATACAGGGGAGCGTGTAAATAAAAGAGCTGCTTTCTGTATTCCCTTTTGTGCGTTTGTTCATTTCTTCATATGCAGTGTAATTGAAATCCAGTGTTTCTGTGGGACTAATGTTGAACAAAGGCAGTAATAGTATTGCTCTCCGATTCATGCAACATGTGTCAGTGTTGTTACAATGTTTTGTTGAGGCTAATACAATTCTTTCATTCTAATGACGTCTTGTCAATGCTAATGTAATGTTTTACATGACATTCCTTGAATCTCATGCCATGACACTCCACCCCATGCCCCAAAACCCATGACATTTCATTCCAAGAAATTTCCAAGAATCCTTGCCATGACATTCTACTGCATCCCCAAAACTTCAGTCCATGACATCACTTCAGTCAAACTCCACGAATCACATTGCATCCCCCACCCCAAAAAAACAAAAACACGAATAGCCTTTCATAAACGAGTTCTTCTTCCGGTAAACATCACAACATGGCAGTCCATGGAATTCCGTTGAACTCCATTCTATAAACATGTCCAATTTCGTGAAATGTCACGACTTGACATTCCAAGAAAATTGCACGAAAATGCCATCGAATCCCATGCATTGCACTAAAGTGTTTCTTTAAAGTCCATGTAATGCAGGTCAGTGTTACCGTAATGTTTGGTTAATTCTAGCGTGAACTGAAACGCAGTGCTTGGTCAACACTAATGCATTTCTGGGTAAACTTGCCAGAGGGTTAAAGACTCTAGCTTGAGCCCGCAGCCAAAGGTTGGGTTTGTCAGAAGTGGGATTCGAACCCACGCCTCCATGGAAGACTGCGACCTGAACGCACTGCCTTAGACCGCTCGGCCATCCTGACGTGACGGCTAAGGGTGAGCAGTGCGGTTGGAGCTGCACCGAATGGCAGATGATCTAGAAGCTAGTGCTTCACCGCTCACAACTAGTCACAGCACATGCCTCGTTGGCGCAGTTAGGCAGCGCGTCAGTCTCATAATCTGAAGGTCGTGAGTTCGAGCCTCACACGGGGCAGGCTGGTGCTTTTTGATACAGGGGAGCGTGTAAATAAAAGAGCTGCTTTCTGTATTCCCTTTTGTGCGTTTGTTCATTTCTTCATATGCAGTGTAATTGAAATCCAGTGTTTCTGTGGGACTAATGTTGAACAAAGGCAGTAATAGTATTGCTCTCCGATTCATGCAACATGTGTCAGTGTTGTTACAATGTTTTGTTGAGGCTAATACAATTCTTTCATTCTAATGACATGTCTTGTCAATGCTAATGTAATGTTTTACATGACATTCCTTGAATCTCATGCCATGACACTCCACCCCATGCCCCAAAACCCATGACATTTCATTCCAAGAAATTTCCAAGAATCCTTGCCATGACATTCTACTGCATCCCCAAAACTTCAGTCCATGACATCACTTCAGTCAAACTCCACGAATCACATTGCATCCCCCACCCCAAAAAAACTAAAACACGAATAGCCTTTCATAAACGAGTTCTTCTTCCGGTAAACATCACAACATGGCAGTCCATGGAATTCCGTTGAACTCCATTCTATAAACATGTCCAATTTCGTGAAATGTCACGACTTGACATTCCAAGAAAATTGCACGAAAATGCCATCGAATCCCATGCATTGCACTAAAGTGTTTCTTTAAAGTCCATGTAATGCAGGTCAGTGTTACCGTAATGTTTGGTTAATTCTAGCGTGAACTGAAACGCAGTGCTTGGTCAACACTAATGCATTTCTGGGTAAACTTGCCAGAGGGTTAAAGACTCTAGCTTGAGCCCGCAGCCAAAGGTTGGGTTTGTCAGAAGTGGGATTCGAACCCACGCCTCCAGGGGAGACTGCGACCTGAACGCAGCGCCTTAGACCGCTCGGCCATCCTGACGTGACGGCTAAGGGTGAGCAGTGCTGTTGGAGCTGCACCGAATGGCAGATGATCTAGAAGCTAGTGGTTCACCGCTCACAACCCGTCACAGCACATGCCTCGTTGGCGCAGTTAGGCAGCGCGTCAGTCTCATAATCTGAAGGTCGTGAGTTCGAGCCTCTCACGGGGCAGGCTGGTGCTTTTTGATACAGGGGAGCGTGTAAATAAAAGAGCTGCTTTCTGTATTCCCTTTTGTGCGTTTGTTCATTTCTTCATATGCAGTGTAATTGAAATCCAGTGTTTCTGTGGGACTAATGTTGAACAAAGGCAGTAATAGTATTGCTCTCCGATTCATGCAACATGTGTCAGTGTTGTTACAATGTTTTGTTGAGGCTAATACAATTCTTTCATTCTAATGACATGTCTTGTCAATGCTAATGTAATGTTTTACATGACATTCCTTGAATCTCATGCCATGACACTCCACCCCATGCCCCAAAACCCATGACATTTCATTCCAAGAAATTTCCAAGAATCCTTGCCATGACATTCTACTGCATCCCCAAAACTTCAGTCCATGACATCACTTCAGTCAAACTCCACGAATCACATTGCATCCCCCACCCCAAAAAAACTAAAACACGAATAGCCTTTCATAAACGAGTTCTTCTTCCGGTAAACATCACAACATGGCAGTCCATGGAATTCCGTTGAACTCCATTCTATAAACATGTCCAATTTCGTGAAATGTCACGACTTGACATTCCAAGAAAATTGCACGAAAATGCCATCGAATCCCATGCATTGCACTAAAGTGTTTCTTTAAAGTCCATGTAATGCAGGTCAGTGTTACCGTAATGTTTGGTTAATTCTAGCGTGAACTGAAACGCAGTGCTTGGTCAACACTAATGCATTTCTGGGTAAACTTGCCAGAGGGTTAAAGACTCTAGCTTGAGCCCGCAGCCAAAGGTTGGGTTTGTCAGAAGTGGGATTTGAACCCACGCCTCCAGGGGAGACTGCGACCTGAACGCAGCGCCTTAGACCGCTCGGCCATCCTGACGTGACGGCTAAGGGTGAGCAGTGCTGTTGGAGCTGCACCGAATGGCAGATGATCTAGAAGCTAGTGCTTCACCGCTCACAACCCGTCACAGCACATGCCTCGTTGGCGCAGTTAGGCAGCGCGTCAGTCTCATAATCTGAAGGTCGTGAGTTCGAGCCTCTCACGGGGCAGGCTGGTGCTTTTTGATACAGGGGAGCGTGTAAATAAAAGAGCTGCTTTCTGTATTCCCTTTTGTGCGTTTGTTCATTTCTTCATATGCAGTGTAATTGAAATCCAGTGTTTCTGTGGGACTAATGTTGAACAAAGGCAGTAATAGTATTGCTCTCCGATTCATGCAACATGTGTCAGTGTTGTTACAATGTTTTGTTGAGGCTAATACAATTCTTTCATTCTAATGACATGTCTTGTCAATGCTAATGTAATGTTTTACATGACATTCCTTGAATCTCATGCCATGACACTCCACCCCATGCCCCAAAACCCATGACATTTCATTCCAAGAAATTTCCAAGAATCCTTGCCATGACATTCTACTGCATCCCCAAAACTTCAGTCCATGACATCACTTCAGTCAAACTCCACGAATCACATTGCATCCCCCACCCCAAAAAAACAAAAACACGAATAGCCTTTCATAAACGAGTTCTTCTTCCGGTAAACATCACAACATGGCAGTCCATGGAATTCCGTTGAACTCCATTCTATAAACATGTCCAATTTCGTGAAATGTCACGACTTGACATTCCAAGAAAATTGCACGAAAATGCCATCGAATCCCATGCATTGCACTAAAGTGTTTCTTTAAAGTCCATGTAATGCAGGTCAGTGTTACCGTAATGTTTGGTTAATTCTAGCGTGAACTGAAACGCAGTGCTTGGTCAACACTAATGCATTTCTGGGTAAACTTGCCAGAGGGTTAAAGACTCTAGCTTGAGCCCGCAGCCAAAGGTTGGGTTTGTCAGAAGTGGGATTTGAACCCACGCCTCCAGGGGAGACTGCGACCTGAACGCAGCGCCTTAGACCGCTCGGCCATCCTGACGTGACGGCTAAGGGTGAGCAGTGCTGTTGGAGCTGCACCGAATGGCAGATGATCTAGAAGCTAGTGCTTCACCGCTCACAACCCGTCACAGCACATGCCTCGTTGGCGCAGTTAGGCAGCGCGTCAGTCTCATAATCTGAAGGTCGTGAGTTCGAGCCTCTCACGGGGCAGGCTGGTGCTTTTTGATACAGGGGAGCGTGTAAATAAAAGAGCTGCTTTCTGTATTCCCTTTTGTGCGTTTGTTCATTTCTTCATATGCAGTGTAATTGAAATCCAGTGTTTCTGTGGGACTAATGTTGAACAAAGGCAGTAATAGTATTGCTCTCCGATTCATGCAACATGTGTCAGTGTTGTTACAATGTTTTGTTGAGGCTAATACAATTCTTTCATTCTAATGACATGTCTTGTCAATGCTAATGTAATGTTTTACATGACATTCCTTGAATCTCATGCCATGACACTCCACCCCATGCCCCAAAACCCATGACATTTCATTCCAAGAAATTTCCAAGAATCCTTGCCATGACATTCTACTGCATCCCCAAAACTTCAGTCCATGACATCACTTCAGTCAAACTCCACGAATCACATTGCATCCCCCACCCCAAAAAAACAAAAACACGAATAGCCTTTCATAAACGAGTTCTTCTTCCGGTAAACATCACAACATGGCAGTCCATGGAATTCCGTTGAACTCCATTCTATAAACATGTCCAATTTCGTGAAATGTCACGACTTGACATTCCAAGAAAATTGCACGAAAATGCCATCGAATCCCATGCATTGCACTAAAGTGTTTCTTTAAAGTCCATGTAATGCAGGTCAGTGTTACCGTAATGTTTGGTTAATTCTAGCGTGAACTGAAACGCAGTGCTTGGTCAACACTAATGCATTTCTGGGTAAACTTGCCAGAGGGTTAAAGACTCTAGCTTGAGCCCGCAGCCAAAGGTTGGGTTTGTCAGAAGTGGGATTTGAACCCACGCCTCCAGGGGAGACTGCGACCTGAACGCAGCGCCTTAGACCGCTCGGCCATCCTGACGTGACGGCTAAGGGTGAGCAGTGCTGTTGGAGCTGCACCGAATGGCAGATGATCTAGAAGCTAGTGCTTCACCGCTCACAACCCGTCACAGCACATGCCTCGTTGGCGCAGTTAGGCAGCGCGTCAGTCTCATAATCTGAAGGTCGTGAGTTCGAGCCTCTCACGGGGCAGGCTGGTGCTTTTTGATACAGGGGAGCGTGTAAATAAAAGAGCTGCTTTCTGTATTCCCTTTTGTGCGTTTGTTCATTTCTTCATATGCAGTGTAATTGAAATCCAGTGTTTCTGTGGGACTAATGTTGAACAAAGGCAGTAATAGTATTGCTCTCCGATTCATGCAACATGTGTCAGTGTTGTTACAATGTTTTGTTGAGGCTAATACAATTCTTTCATTCTAATGACATGTCTTGTCAATGCTAATGTAATGTTTTACATGACATTCCTTGAATCTCATGCCATGACACTCCACCCCATGCCCCAAAACCCATGACATTTCATTCCAAGAAATTTCCAAGAATCCTTGCCATGACATTCTACTGCATCCCCAAAACTTCAGTCCATGACATCACTTCAGTCAAACTCCACGAATCACATTGCATCCCCCACCCCAAAAAAACAAAAACACGAATAGCCTTTCATAAACGAGTTCTTCTTCCGGTAAACATCACAACATGGCAGTCCATGGAATTCCGTTGAACTCCATTCTATAAACATGTCCAATTTCGTGAAATGTCACGACTTGACATTCCAAGAAAATTGCACGAAAATGCCATCGAATCCCATGCATTGCACTAAAGTGTTTCTTTAAAGTCCATGTAATGCAGGTCAGTGTTACCGTAATGTTTGGTTAATTCTAGCGTGAACTGAAACGCAGTGCTTGGTCAACACTAATGCATTTCTGGGTAAACTTGCCAGAGGGTTAAAGACTCTAGCTTGAGCCCGCAGCCAAAGGTTGGGTTTGTCAGAAGTGGGATTCGAACCCACGCCTCCAGGGGAGACTGCGACCTGAACGCAGCGCCTTAGACCGCTCGGCCATCCTGACGTGACGGCTAAGGGTGAGCAGTGCTGTTGGAGCTGCACCGAATGGCAGATGATCTAGAAGCTAGTGCTTCACCGCTCACAACCCGTCACAGCACATGCCTCGTTGGCGCAGTTAGGCAGCGCGTCAGTCTCATAATCTGAAGGTCGTGAGTTCGAGCCTCACACGGGGCAGGCTGGGGCTTTTTGATACAGGGGAGCGTGTAAATAAAAGAGCTGCTTTCTGTATTCCCTTTTGTGCGTTTGTTCATTTCTTCATATGCAGTGTAATTGAAATCCAGTGTTTCTGTGGGACTAATGTTGAACAAAGGCAGTAATAGTATTGCTCTCCGATTCATGCAACATGTGTCAGTGTTGTTACAATGTTTTGTTGAGGCTAATACAATTCTTTCATTCTAATGACGTCTTGTCAATGCTAATGTAATGTTTTACATGACATTCCTTGAATCTCATGCCATGACACTCCACCCCATGCCCCAAAACCCATGACATTTCATTCCAAGAAATTTCCAAGAATCCTTGCCATGACATTCTACTGCATCCCCAAAACTTCAGTCCATGACATCACTTCAGTCAAACTCCACGAATCACATTGCATCCCCCACCCCAAAAAAACAAAAACACGAATAGCCTTTCATAAACGAGTTCTTCTTCCGGTAAACATCACAACATGGCAGTCCATGGAATTCCGTTGAACTCCATTCTATAAACATGTCCAATTTCGTGAAATGTCACGACTTGACATTCCAAGAAAATTGCACGAAAATGCCATCGAATCCCATGCATTGCACTAAAGTGTTTCTTTAAAGTCCATGTAATGCAGGTCAGTGTTACCGTAATGTTTGGTTAATTCTAGCGTGAACTGAAACGCAGTGCTTGGTCAACACTAATGCATTTCTGGGTAAACTTGCCAGAGGGTTAAAGACTCTAGCTTGAGCCCGCAGCCAAAGGTTGGGTTTGTCAGAAGTGGGATTCGAACCCACGCCTCCAGGGGAGACTGCGACCTGAACGCAGCACCTTAGACCGCTCGGCCATCCTGACGTGACGGCTAAGGGTGAGCAGTGCTGTTGGAGCTGCACCGAATGGCAGATGATCTAGAAGCTAGTGCTTCACCGCTCACAACCCGTCACAGCACATGCCTCGTTGGCGCAGTTAGGCAGCGCGTCAGTCTCATAATCTGAAGGTCGTGAGTTCGAGCCTCTCACGGGGCAGGCTGGTGCTTTTTGATACAGGGGAGCGTGTAAATAAAAGAGCTGCTTTCTGTATTCCCTTTTGTGCGTTTGTTCATTTCTTCATATGCAGTGTAATTGAAATCCAGTGTTTCTGTGGGACTAATGTTGAACAAAGGCAGTAATAGTATTGCTCTCCGATTCATGCAACATGTGTCAGTGTTGTTACAATGTTTTGTTGAGGCTAATACAATTCTTTCATTCTAATGACATGTCTTGTCAATGCTAATGTAATGTTTTACATGACATTCCTTGAATCTCATGCCATGACACTCCACCCCATGCCCCAAAACCCATGACATTTCATTCCAAGAAATTTCCAAGAATCCTTGCCATGACATTCTACTGCATCCCCAAAACTTCAGTCCATGACATCACTTCAGTCAAACTCCACGAATCACATTGCATCCCCCACCCCAAAAAAACAAAAACACGAATAGCCTTTCATAAACGAGTTCTTCTTCCGGTAAACATCACAACATGGCAGTCCATGGAATTCCGTTGAACTCCATTCTATAAACATGTCCAATTTCGTGAAATGTCACGACTTGACATTCCAAGAAAATTGCACGAAAATGCCATCGAATCCCATGCATTGCACTAAAGTGTTTCTTTAAAGTCCATGTAATGCAGGTCAGTGTTACCGTAATGTTTGGTTAATTCTAGCGTGAACTGAAACGCAGTGCTTGGTCAACACTAATGCATTTCTGGGTAAACTTGCCAGAGGGTTAAAGACTCTAGCTTGAGCCCGCAGCCAAAGGTTGGGTTTGTCAGAAGTGGGATTCGACCCCACGCCTCCAGGGGAGACTGCGACCTGAACGCAGCGCCTTAGACCGCTCGGCCATCCTGACGTGACGGCTAAGGGTGAGCAGTGCTGTTGGAGCTGCACCGAATGGCAGATGATCTAGAAGCTAGTGCTTCACCGCTCACAACCCGTCACAGCACATGCCTCGTTGGCGCAGTTAGGCAGCGCGTCAGTCTCATAATCTGAAGGTCGTGAGTTCGAGCCTCACACGGGGCAGGCTGGTGCTTTTTGATACAGGGGAGCGTGTAAATAAAAGAGCTGCTTTCTGTATTCCCTTTTGTGCGTTTGTTCATTTCTTCATATGCAGTGTAATTGAAATCCAGTGTTTCTGTGGGACTAATGTTGAACAAAGGCAGTAATAGTATTGCTCTCCGATTCATGCAACATGTGTCAGTGCTGTTACAATGTTTTGTTGAGGCTAATACAATTCTTTCATTCTAATGACATGTCTTGTCAATGCTAATGTAATGTTTTACATGACATTCCTTGAATCTCAAGCCATGACACTCCACCCCATGCCCCAAAACCCATGACATTTCATTCCAAGAAATTTCCAAGAATCCTTGCCATGACATTCTACTGCATCCCCAAAACTTCAGTCCATGACATCACTTCAGTCAAACTCCACGAATCACATTGCATCCCCCACCCCAAAAAAACAAAAACACGAATAGCCTTTCATAAACGAGTTCTTCTTCCGGTAAACATCACAACATGGCAGTCCATGGAATTCCGTTGAACTCCATTCTATAAACATGTCCAATTTCGTGAAATGTCACGACTTGACATTCCAAGAAAATTGCACGAAAATGCCATCGAATCCCATGCATTGCACTAAAGTGTTTCTTTAAAGTCCATGTAATGCAGGTCAGTGTTACCGTAATGTTTGGTTAATTCTAGCGTGAACTGAAACGCAGTGCTTGGTCAACACTAATGCATTTCTGGGTAAACTTGCCAGAGGGTTAAAGACTCTAGCTTGAGCCCGCAGCCAAAGGTTGGGTTTGTCAGAAGTGGGATTCGAACCCACACCTCCAGGGGAGACTGCGACCTGAACGCAGCGCCTTAGACCGCTCAGCCATCCTGACGTGACGGCTAAGGGTGAGCAGTGCTGTTGGAGCTGCACCGAATGGCAGATGATCTAGAAGCTAGTGCTTCACCGCTCACAACCCGTCACAGCACATGCCTCGTTGGCGCAGTTAGGCAGCGCGTCAGTCTCATAATCTGAAGGTCGTGAGTTCGAGCCTCACACGGGGCAGGCTGGGGCTTTTTGATACAGGGGAGCGTGTAAATAAAAGAGCTGCTTTCTGTATTCCCTTTTGTGCGTTTGTTCATTTCTTCATATGCAGTGTAATTGAAATCCAGTGTTTCTGTGGGACTAATGTTGAACAAAGGCAGTAATAGTATTGCTCTCCGATTCATGCAACATGTGTCAGTGTTGTTACAATGTTTTGTTGAGGCTAATACAATTCTTTCATTCTAATGACATGTCTTGTCAATGCTAATGTAATGTTTTACATGACATTCCTTGAATCTCATGCCATGACACTCCACCCCATGCCCCAAAACCCATGACATTTCATTCCAAGAAATTTCCAAGAATCCTTGCCATGACATTCTACTGCATCCCCAAAACTTCAGTCCATGACATCACTTCAGTCAAACTCCACGAATCACATTGCATCCCCCACCCCAAAAAAACAAAAACACGAATAGCCTTTCATAAACGAGTTCTTCTTCCGGTAAACATCACAACATGGCAGTCCATGGAATTCCGTTGAACTCCATTCTATAAACATGTCCAATTTCGTGAAATGTCACGACTTGACATTCCAAGAAAATTGCACGAAAATGCCATCGAATCCCATGCATTGCACTAAAGTGTTTCTTTAAAGTCCATGTAATGCAGGTCAGTGTTACCGTAATGTTTGGTTAATTCTAGCGTGAACTGAAACGCAGTGCTTGGTCAACACTAATGCATTTCTGGGTAAACTTGCCAGAGGGTTAAAGACTCTAGCTTGAGCCCGCAGCCAAAGGTTGGGTTTGTCAGAAGTGGGATTTGAACCCACGCCTCCAGGGGAGACTGCGACCTGAACGCAGCGCCTTAGACCGCTCGGCCATCCTGACGTGACGGCTAAGGGTGAGCAGTGCTGTTGGAGCTGCACCGAATGGCAGATGATCTAGAAGCTAGTGCTTCACCGCTCACAACCCGTCACAGCACATGCCTCGTTGGCGCAGTTAGGCAGCGCGTCAGTCTCATAATCTGAAGGTCGTGAGTTCGAGCCTCTCACGGGGCAGGCTGGTGCTTTTTGATACAGGGGAGCGTGTAAATAAAAGAGCTGCTTTCTGTATTCCCTTTTGTGCGTTTGTTCATTTCTTCATATGCAGTGTAATTGAAATCCAGTGTTTCTGTGGGACTAATGTTGAACAAAGGCAGTAATAGTATTGCTCTCCGATTCATGCAACATGTGTCAGTGCTGTTACAATGTTTTGTTGAGGCTAATACAATTCTTTCATTCTAATGACATGTCTTGTCAATGCTAATGTAATGTTTTACATGACATTCCTTGAATCTCATGCCATGACACTCCACCCCATGCCCCAAAACCCATGACATTTCATTCCAAGAAATTTCCAAGAATCCTTGCCATGACATTCTACTGCATCCCCAAAACTTCAGTCCATGACATCACTTCAGTCAAACTCCACGAATCACATTGCATCCCCCACCCCAAAAAAACAAAAACACGAATAGCCTTTCATAAACGAGTTCTTCTTCCGGTAAACATCACAACATGGCAGTCCATGGAATTCCGTTGAACTCCATTCTATAAACATGTCCAATTTCGTGAAATGTCACGACTTGACATTCCAAGAAAATTGCACGAAAATGCCATCGAATCCCATGCATTGCACTAAAGTGTTTCTTTAAAGTCTGTTGCGGAAAATTCAGTGTTTCTTATAATCATTCGTTTCCAAACTGTTTAATCATATGTTTCTGTGAGGTTTTCTAGCAGCTGAGGGGGGACAGGGAAGCGAGAGGGCCAATTTAGGCCGTAGATGAAGGCCTTTGGGTGTCTCAGGGACAAAGAACAGTGTGACCTGCACCAGGGGGTAGAAACCAGTCCGAACTAGCTGAAGATAGGGGGTATCTTTCTGGAAATTTACAAGAAACCTGGAAGGAGGAGTTTTTGCCAAGAAACTGTATAAAATGTCTATGTTTTATTATGTCTAATAGGTATTCTATTTCAAAGCTGGGTGGCTGCGGCTTTTGTGAAAAG
>NW_028118230.1:37500-41923 GCF_965113295.1 Leuciscus leuciscus | reverse complement strand
AAAAAAAAACAAATCTAAAAAATAAAGTGCAGTACCGTGTCTACACACCTGGTGGCGCTAGAGGCGCACCAAACCACCACCAGTCGACTAGCCATACATCAATTACTATATAAACCAAGTTTCGTACAGATAAAACACACCGTTGCAGATATATGGACAGTTAAGATTCGGCCAATCAGATGCCCTTTATGCAAATGAGGGTGGTTACTAATGAGGGTGAAAGTCGTTTTTACCTCCCTACCTATATGCCATTTTAACCCTAACCTAACCTAACCATAGCCCCAAACTAACCCTAAACCCAAACTAACCATTAGTCCAAAGACTACTTTCAATATTTAACACAAAACAATAAAAAAATATGAACAAACAGTCGATCAAACTCATCTATCCATCTATCCATCTATCCATCTATCCATCTATCTATCCATCCATCCATCCATCACTCCATCACTCCATCACTCCATCCATCCATGTATAACACAGGCCTAAAAACATTCACTTTTTCAAACAAAAACTTTTTTTTTTTTAACAAAAAGTTGTTTAAACTCATGTATCTATATATTCATCTATTCATCTATCTATCTATTTATCTATCTATCCATCCATCCATCCATCCATCCATCCATCCATCCATCACTCCATCCATCCATGTATAACACAGGCCTAAAAACATTCACTTTTTCAAACAAAAACATATTTTTTTTAACAAAAAGTGGTTTAAACTCATGTATCTATATATTCATCTATTCATCTATCTATCCATCCATCCATCCATCCATCCATCACTCCATCACTCCATCCATCAATGTAACACAGGCCTAAAAAACATTCACTTTTTCAAACAAAAACATTTTTTTTAACAAAAACATTTTTTTTAACAAAAAGTTGTTTCAACTCATGTACCTATCTATCCATCCATCCATCCATCCATCCATCCATCCATCCATCCATCCATCCATCCATCCATCCATCCATCACTCCATCCATCAATCTATCTATAGAAATAGACACTTACCTGTCAGCATTGGTGCTGTTTCAGCACTCGTGCTGATATGCACGGCAAATGCAACCATTTTGCATTGACAGGTGAACAGCTGGGGGAAAACTCAAGTTCAGTTTGCGTCAGGGCGTCTGCATGGATGCAGGGTCAAAGGCCAAAGGCCTGGCACGCTACCTCACCTAACCAGCTAAACCTACCCACCACCTGCACAAAAAAACAGAAAACAAAACCAAAAAACACTGACCACTGGCGGGACCTACACAGACCCTACCCAAAATATACCAGGATAGACCACCCCTATATAAAATAACCCTAGATACAACAGCAATTTATAAAATAGACCCCTGTTAAAAAAAAACAAATCTAAAAAATAAAGTGCAGTACCGTGTCTACACACCTGGTGGCGCTAGAGGCGCACCAAACCACCACCAGTCGACTAGCCATACATCAATTACTATATAAACCAAGTTTCGTACAGATAAAACACACCGTTGCAGATATATGGACAGTTAAGATTCGGCCAATCAGATGCCCTTTATGCAAATGAGGGTGGTTACTAATGAGGGTGAAAGTCGTTTTTACCTCCCTACCTATATGCCATTTTAACCCTAACCTAACCATAGCCCCAAACTAACCCTAAACCCAAACTAACCATTAGTCCAAAGACTACTTTCAATATTTAACACAAAACAATAAAAAAATATGAACAAACAGTCGATCAAACTCATCTATCCATCTATCCATCTATCCATCTATCCATCTATCTATCCATCCATCCATCCATCACTCCATCACTCCATCACTCCATCCATCCATGTATAACACAGGCCTAAAAACATTCACTTTTTCAAACAAAAACTTTTTTTTTTTTAACAAAAAGTTGTTTAAACTCATGTATCTATATATTCATCTATTCATCTATCTATCTATTTATCTATCTATCCATCCATCCATCCATCCATCCATCCATCACTCCATCACTCCATCCATCCATGTATAACACAGGCCTAAAAACATTCACTTTTTCAAACAAAAACATATTTTTTTTAACAAAAAGTGGTTTAAACTCATGTATCTATATATTCATCTATTCATCTATCTATCCATCCATCCATCCATCCATCCATCACTCCATCACTCCATCCATCAATGTAACACAGGCCTAAAAAACATTCACTTTTTCAAACAAAAACATTTTTTTTAACAAAAACATTTTTTTTAACAAAAAGTTGTTTCAACTCATGTACCTATCTATCCATCCATCCATCCATCCATCCATCCATCCATCCATCCATCCATCCATCCATCCATCCATCCATCCATCCATCACTCCATCCATCAATCTATCTATAGAAATAGACACTTACCTGTCAGCATTGGTGCTGTTTCAGCACTCGTGCTGATATGCACGGCAAATGCAACCATTTTGCATTGACAGGTGAACAGCTGGGGGAAAACTCAAGTTCAGTTTGCGTCAGGGCGTCTGCATGGATGCAGGGTCAAAGGCCAAAGGCCTGGCACGCTACCTCACCTAACCAGCTAAACCTACCCACCACCTGCACAAAAAAACAGAAAACAAAACCAAAAAACACTGACCACTGGCGGGACCTACACAGACCCTACCCAAAATATACCAGGATAGACCACCCCTATATAAAATAACCCTAGATACAACAGCAATTTATAAAATAGACCCCTGTTAAAAAAAAACAAATCTAAAAAATAAAGTGCAGTACCGTGTCTACACACCTGGTGGCGCTAGAGGCGCACCAAACCACCACCAGTCGACTAGCCATACATCAATTACTATATAAACCAAGTTTCGTACAGATAAAACACACCGTTGCAGATATATGGACAGTTAAGATTCGGCCAATCAGATGCCCTTTATGCAAATGAGGGTGGTTACTAATGAGGGTGAAAGTCGTTTTTACCTCCCTACCTATATGCCATTTTAACCCTAACCTAACCTAACCATAGCCCCAAACTAACCCTAAACCCAAACTAACCATTAGTCCAAAGACTACTTTCAATATTTAACACAAAACAATAAAAAAATATGAACAAACAGTCGATCAAACTCATCTATCCATCTATCCATCTATCCATCTATCCATCTATCTATCCATCCATCCATCCATCACTCCATCACTCCATCACTCCATCCATCCATGTATAACACAGGCCTAAAAACATTCACTTTTTCAAACAAAAACTTTTTTTTTTTTAACAAAAAGTTGTTTAAACTCATGTATCTATATATTCATCTATTCATCTATCTATCTATTTATCTATCTATCCATCCATCCATCCATCCATCCATCACTCCATCCATCCATGTATAACACAGGCCTAAAAACATTCACTTTTTCAAACAAAAACATATTTTTTTTAACAAAAAGTGGTTTAAACTCATGTATCTATATATTCATCTATTCATCTATCTATCCATCCATCCATCCATCCATCCATCACTCCATCACTCCATCCATCAATGTAACACAGGCCTAAAAAACATTCACTTTTTCAAACAAAAACATTTTTTTTAACAAAAACATTTTTTTTAACAAAAAGTTGTTTCAACTCATGTACCTATCTATCCATCCATCCATCCATCCATCCATCCATCCATCCATCCATCCATCCATCCATCCATCCATCCATCCATCCATCACTCCATCCATCAATCTATCTATAGAAATAGACACTTACCTGTCAGCATTGGTGCTGTTTCAGCACTCGTGCTGATATGCACGGCAAATGCAACCATTTTGCATTGACAGGTGAACAGCTGGGGGAAAACTCAAGTTCAGTTTGCGTCAGGGCGTCTGCATGGATGCAGGGTCAAAGGCCAAAGGCCTGGCACGCTACCTCACCTAACCAGCTAAACCTACCCACCACCTGCACAAAAAAACAGAAAACAAAACCAAAAAACACTGACCACTGGCGGGACCTACACAGACCCTACCCAAAATATACCAGGATAGACCACCCCTATATAAAATAACCCTAGATACAACAGCAATTTATAAAATAGACCCCTGTTAAAAAAAAACAAATCTAAAAAATAAAGTGCAGTACCGTGTCTACACACCTGGTGGCGCTAGAGGCGCACCAAACCACCACCAGTCGACTAGCCATACATCAATTACTATATAAACCAAGTTTCGTACAGATAAAACACACCGTTGCAGATATATGGACAGTTAAGATTCGGCCAATCAGATGCCCTTTATGCAAATGAGGGTGGTTACTAATGAGGGTGAAAGTCGTTTTTACCTCCCTACCTATATGCCATTTTAACCCTAACCTAACCATAGCCTCAAACTAACCCTAAACCCAAACTAACCATTAGTCCAAAGACTACTTTCAATATTTAACACAAAACAATAAAAAAATATGAACAAACAGTCGATCAAACTC